>NC_057711.1:12406208-12436632 GCF_004010195.1 Chiloscyllium plagiosum | reverse complement strand
GGTCAGGATTAGGGCAGTGAGACAATCAGGATTAGGGCAGTGAGACGATTATGATTAGGGCAGTGAGACGGGCAGGATTAGGGCAGGGAGACGATCAGGATTAGGGCTGTGAGACGGGCAGGATTAGGGCAGTGAGACGAACAGGATTAGGGCAGTGAGACGATCAGGATTAGGACAGGGAGACGATCAGGATTAGGACAGGGAGACGATCAGGATTAGTGCAGTGAGACGGGCAGGTTTAGGACAGTGAGACAATGAGGATTAGGGCTGTGAGATGATCAGGATTAGGGAAGTGAGACAGGCAGGGTTAGGACAGGGAGACGATCAGGGTTAGGACAGGGAGACGATCAGGATTAGGGCAACGAGACGGTCAGGATTAGAGCAGTGAGACGATCAGGATTAGGGCAGTGAGACGGGCACGATTAGGGCAGTGAGATGGGCAGGATTAGGTCAGTGAGACGATTAGGATAAGGGCAGTGAGATGGGCAGGATTAGGGCAGTGAGACGATTAGGATAAGGGCAGTGAGATGGGCAGGATTTGGGCTGTGAGATGAACAGTCTGTCCCCATCGTATGACTGCCCTGCAGGTCTGCATGAAACATAGTGAAGTCAATCTTCTGGCTCATGGTACCTACAAGTTTAGATTGAGATAAAGATCTTGAAATAAAAGTAATGATCAGGCTGCCATGATCTTCAATGTTTCAATCAGGCCATAAGACATAAGAACGCAAGTAGACCATTCTACCCATTGAGTCTGCTATGTAGTTCTCTAAAACCGTGTTTCCCTTCCTGAGTAACAATCTGTGTATGCCTGCCTTGAACACTTCAACCCCAGGGCATCAATGTGGATTTCAACAGTTTCCTCATTTCCCCTTCCCCCACCTCATCCTAGCTTCTAACCTCCAGCAACTCGATCCCCTGACCTGTCCGGACTTGTCCGACCTGCCCAGCTCCTTTTCCACCTATCCACTCCACCCTCTCCTCCCTGACCTATCACCTTCATCTCCTTCCCCACTCACCTATTGTACTCTATGCCACTCTCTCCCCACCCCCACCCTCCTCTAGCTTATCTCTCCACGCTTCAGGCTCTCTGCCTTTATTCCTGATGAAGGGCTTTTGCCCGAAACGTCGATTTTGCCTGTCCTCGGATGCTGCCTGAATTGCTGTGCTCTTCCAGCACCACTGATCCAGAAATTGAATATGCCCAGCCTAGACAGCCGTCTGTGGTAAAGAATTCCTCCGATTCCCAGCCCTCTGAGAGAAGCCTTTTGTCCTCAGCTCTGTCCAACAGGCCATTGTGTGTACATATGATGAGGAAACAGGTCTGAAGCACTTTTCCATAATCATTACATTATTTGAAGAACAAAACAAATGAATAATGAAGGACATACATATATTTATTGCATCCTTGTGGTGTGCCAATGTCCTTTACAATGATTTGTAATAGTGAAAGTTGTCTGAAAGAACATGAGAATTAGACGCAGGAATCTCTCCCCTACTCCCTCGGGCCTTCTTCACCGTTCAATATTATTCATGCGCCATGATGAAAAATAATAACAATGAATATACTTCTCATACTGGAGCTCGATGTTGAAGCATACCAATGGAGTCAGACCTTTGTGCAAGTCCACTCTGGAGCTCAATTCAATATCTATTGATTCCGTTCAGATCTCTGACTGACATCCACAGCTCTCTGTGGACAGAATCTCATAGATTCATCAACCTCTGAGTGGCAAAGTTCATCCTTACCTCAGACGTTAATATTTGAGCCCAGACCTGAGATTCCACTCCATTGTTATAAACTCTCCAGCAGGGGAACCAATACCAGTATTGATTGTAGGATCAAACAAACTTGTCTTTAATTTGATCACAGGATGTAGGCGTCAGTGGCTAGCCCAGCGTACACTGAGTTGCCCAGTTAAGAGTCAACCACATTGCTGTGGATCTGGAGTCACATGTAGGTCAGACAAGATAAGGACAGCAGATTTCCTTCTGTGAAGGGCATTAGTGAGCCAGATGGGATTTTGTGACTGTCAGCACTGATCGTCAATTGTGCAATGGCCTCCATTATTCCAGATTTTACTGAGTTCAAAGTTCACCAACTGCCAACTTGAGATTCAAACAGCAACATTACCCACTCAGCTCTGCCCTCCCCAAAGCAGGAACAGGAGTAGGCTATACAGCTCATCAAGCCTGCCCTGCCACTCCATATGGTCACGGCTGATCGAATACTTCAATGCCTTTTATCTCCCCCATCCCCATCAGCCAGTAATCAGAAATCTATCAACTCTCCCTTAAGCATTGTTCAAGACTGAGCTTCCAGTTCCACTGTAATAGGGAATTTCTATCAACCCCTCTCAGAATCATAAACATTTCAATAAGGTCAACTAAATTTTTCAAACTCCTGAGATTATGGAACCATTCTATTCAAATGCTCACAGAACGACCCCTTCAACCCAGTGCACCTTCCTATACGGGAAAAACAGGAGTTTGCTGCTAGGAAATGATGCTCATTTAATGAGCAGGTGCAGGCTTGATGGGCCAAACGGCCTCCTTCTGCATTGTAAACTCTCTGTCGTTCTGTGAGTATACTATTTCTCAAACAAGTACATCCTTCTTTAGCTCCAGTTGTCAGAGTCTGCCCTTGGCTTACTGCACCGGGACTCCTGGAGTGAAAGCTATCACCCCTGACCTGAAAGGCCAGAATGGCCTGAGTAAACAGGCAGGCTCTGATTGGGTGAATGCTATGACAGTGAGCAAAGAGCTGGAGCTGGAGCTGAAGCTTAGTCCAGTCCATGAGCTGTGTACATGTCCCTTTAGCACACAGTGTCCTTTTTGCATACATTACAACGATGGTTATTCAGAGCAAACACTGAGCTAATGCCACCTCGTGCTTGGTCTGGGTTCCTTGTTGAGTTTTCCTGATGTTAAGCTTTTCTGCCAAGTTTAGTCAGATGACAGGCTGAGGTGAATTGGGCTGTTAGCAGATTGTTGAAACCCCCCATCTGATTCACTACTGTCCTTTAAGGAAGGAAACTGCCATCCTTACCTAGTCTGGCCTACAAGTGACTCCAGACCCCTAGCTATGCGGCTGACTCTTATCTGCCCTTTAGGCAATTAGGGACGGGCAATAAACCGTGGTCCAGTCAGTGATGCCCACATCCCATGAACAAATAAAAATATAAGAAAAAGACCATTGTCCATTGACAACTCATTGCTAACATCAAGAAACTCTGTACTTTTCAAAAGCATAAAAGATGGTCTAAGTGTCTGCCGCCATTAAGATGGGCCTCATTGTATTTATCACCTGATTTGGCTACACATCTCACCATAGCATTTGTCATTTAGATCCTGCCATCGGTGTTTTGTGTACAGGTCCCTATGAACATTAATATTACACAATTTCTCGCCATGTGAAATCTAGTCTGTCTCTCTCGTTTCCTTTCCAACCTCTGGGGGCCTTACTTAGAATTACAGAAGCCCTTCAGTGGGGATAGAGACCATTCAGTCTATCAAGTCTGTACTGACCATCTGACCTCAGACCCCCACGCTATCCCCTATTTTAACCTTGGCTAACCCACCTAGCCTGCACACCCCTGGACTCTATGGGTAATTTAGCCTGGCCAATCCACCCTAACCTGCCCATCTTCAGACTGTGGGAGGAAGCTGGAGTACCCACAGGAAACCCATGCAGATATAGGGAGAATGTGCAACTCCAGACAGACAGTCACCCGAGGCTGGAATCGAACCTGGGTCCCTGGCGCTGTGAGGCAGCAGTGCTAACCACTGAGCTCTATTGAAAGTCTTTATTTTTAAATTGTAAGCAAAAAGCAAACTGAGATGACAAAATTAAAGAAGACGCAAGACTATATTTGTTGTAAATCCCCTTGATGTTCATCTCTTTCCAGCTCCTTGCTTTTAGCATTTCAAAATCTTCTGTTCTGGGGTCTTTTTCAATAATTATCTCCCATACAATTGTAACTACTTTTTTTTATGTATAGCTTTTTTTTACTGCAGCTCTGCCAATAAAGAAAGACATGCAACAAACCTTTGTGTCTCATGGCACCCAGTGGCAAGTCAATTAATACAAACATCTAAATGAACACTTCCTTTCCAATGATCATTGTTAAAGTGGGAATCAATACTGTGCTGCTGTTTGCAAAGAGCCTCGAGGTTCCCAACACATCATTGACTTTACTGTGCAAAATTACAACTAAGTCAGAGTCCAAAACCGAGTCAAGCAGAAATGGGAAGAGCAGAACTAAAGACCCAAAATGTTTCTTTTTAGAAAGAGAATCAAAATAATGGACATAGACCAGCGATGAGGATGTAGAATTTTACAATGCAGACACAGGTCACGGACAACGGGAAGATGGTTCAGTCTGAGCATCCAGACATTAGACCTGAACTCCCAATGTGAGGGAATGCTGCTGGTAGGACCGCAGAATGGTCATACCAGGGAAGGATGTCAGTCTGTCCATCACGGCAAAATTGAGGACTGCAGATGCTGGAGATTAGAGTCGAGCGTGTGGTGCTGCAAAAGCACAGCAGGTCAGGCAGCATCCGAGGAGCAGGAGAATCGACGTTTTGGGTAAAAGCTCTTCATTCCTGACATCAGTTTAGTTAGTCCCTTTCTCTCTCCATAATTATTCAATTTCACTTAGAAGGCTCGGATTGAATTTGTCTGCACTGCACTGTCTGGCGGGGAATTCTGTACCCTGACTACTCGTTTCGTGAGAACAATTTTCCTAATTAATCAAATGTGCTCTCTAGTTACTTGCACTTTCACTAGTTGGAGCAGGTTCTCCTGATCCACTCTGTCCATACTTTAAACACCTCTGTCAACTCTCTGGTCATCTTTTCCATCTCTAAGGAGAACAATTCCATGTTCTCCAACCTGTCATCCCTGGAAACATTCCTACCCGCCTCCACTGGAGCACTTTTACATCTTTCCTAAATTTCGGTACCAAGAACTGGGTGCAATACTGCAGTCAGGGCTGAACAAATTTAAAAAGATACACCATAATTTCTGTACCTTAGTATTTTTTGCATTTATTTATAAAGCCTAGGATGGGTAAGCCTTTTTTAAAAATCCATCATGGGATGTGGCATCACTGGCTGGTCCAGAATGTTTCTTTTTAGAAAGAGAAGCAAAATAATGGACATAGACCAGCGATGAGGATGTAGAATTTTACAATGCAGACACAGGTCACTGACAACGGGAAGATGGTTCAGACTGAGCATCCAGACATTAGACCTGAACTCCCAATGTGAAGGAATGCTGCTGGTAGGACCGCCGAATGGTCATACCAGGGAAGGATGTTCATTGCCCCTGTCCCTAGTTGTCCTTGAGAAGGTGGTGGGGAGCTGCCTTTTCAAACTGCTGCAGCCCACATTCTGTAGGGAAGGATTTCCAGGATTTTGACCCAGCAACACTGAGGGAACAGTGATATATTTCCAAGTCAGGATGATGAGTGGCTCCTGCCAAAGTGCATCCTGGTAACTAAGCTCACCAGCCTTCTTAACTCGGGAAATTGCCACACTTCCTTCCTTTTTCATTTCGACTCTGAGATTACAACATCTAAACAACACACTAGGTTCCTTTCCATCCTCGGAGTTATTGATTCCCCCTCCTCAGTGGCACTGTTCAATTGCCTAGCTTCGGGTTTACTCGGTCTAATGTATTCATTCTGTGATCACTCGAAGTCAGCAGCAGAAAGGAGTGTTGTTTCCTGTGGCCTTAATTCTGTATGCACTGAGAAACCATCATTAAAACCATGAGTGGGACCTCAATAATAGTACATATCCCCAGTGATCTGCAAGTGTGCTGTACATTGTTCATTTCCAACAACACAAAAATAAAAATTGACTTTGACCGCACAAAAATAACAATGTTGTTCAGAAAATACACTAAAATTGTATGCAGCCTTTCTCACACTGCCCTGCTGCTTGCAACAATATGTGTATAATATATCTCAGGTCACTCTCTGCACTCTATTTAAAATTGTATCCGTTATTTTAAACCACCATCTGCCTTCCGACCCAAATATATGACTTCACACTTCACCAACTGTCTGTCTGTGTCATCCTGAAGACCTTCACTCTCCTCCCCCCAGTTCAGAAGAGTTGTGTCATCTGCAAATCTGCCTTGCACACAGGCACCACTGAGCAGCAGTGGGTGGTGGTGTCTGAGGGCAACCGTGCCGTCACTGACGTCGAGCACCTATTTGAGGCCGTTGTTGTGACGCTGCTACCTAGCGTTGGGGTTCAGATGTCAGGAATTCACTTCATGGCTGCAGCGACTGTAACAGGGCCAGCCGGGTGGATGTCATAGAATCTAAGTTCCCTGACTAGGGCTGATAACCTGGTCCAATCAGGGAGCCCAGGCTGACAGATATAAACAGGGGGTCAGTCATCCTGTTCTCTCTGACAGCTGGCTGCCAGGGAGCTGGATCAGGGTCAAGGACTCTGTGAAACTTGAAAGGGTTCAGAAAAGATTGACAAGGATGTTGCCACGGTTGGAGGATTTGAGCTATAGGGAGAGGCTGAACAGGCTGGAGCTGTTTTCCCTGAGTGTTGGAGGCTGAGGGGTGACCTTATAGAGGTTTACAAAATTATGAGGGGCATGGATATGATAAATAGACAAAGTCTTTTCCCTGGGGTCGGGGAGTCCAGAACTGGAGGGCATATGTTTAGGGTGAGAGGGGAAAGATATAAAAGTGACCTAAGGGGCAACTCTTTCACACAGAGGGTGGTACGTGTATGGAATAAGCTGCCGGGGGAAGTGGTGGAGGCTGGTACAATTGCAACATTTAAAAGGTATCTGGATGGGTATATGAACAGGAAGGGTTTGGAGGGATATGGGCCAAATGCTGGCAGGTGGGACTAGATTAGGTTGGGATACCTGGTCGGCATGGATAGGTTGGACCGAATGGTCTGTTTCCATGCTGTACATCTCTATGACTCTCCACATGTAAATAAAGGGTGACTTGGTGACAGGATACCGGCCTCTGTGGTGTTACATCGATGGCGACTGCACCGACCTGCCTTGGTCTGTTTCCGTGCTGTACATCTCTATGACTCTATGACTCTCCGCATGTAAATAAAGGGTGACTTGGTGACAGGATACCGGCCTCTGTGGTGTTACATCGATGGCGACTGCACCGACCTGCCTTCTGAGGGTGATCCTGGTGCCCCTAAACCACCATGTTTTCTCTCCTGGTCCTCTGCACCACTGATGTCTCCAGCATCACACCCTTCTCTGGAGATTCAAACGAGCAGCATTCAAATTCCACCAAACACCTGAGGGACTGTCTGTCTTTAAGTGTCACTGGCCCAGCCAGCATTTACTGCCCCTCCTTATCACCCAGAGGCCAGTTTGGAGTTATCCCCATTTCTATGGGCCTGGCATGTAGGCCACACCAGATAAGGGTGGCAGGTTCCAATCCCTAAAGACCTTTACTGAACCAGATGGAGTTTGGAACAATCATAGCAGACAGCAGATCTGGGCACCACATCTCAGGAAGGAAATATTGGTCTTGGAGAGAATACAATTTAGATTTACAAGAAACCTGACTTCAGGGGTTAAATTATGAGGACAGATTATACAAATTAGGCCTGTTTTCTGTAAAATTTAGAAGTTTAAAGGGTGATCTGACAGAAGATATTAACGGAAATGTCAGGTTAGATAAACTGATTGGGGATTTTAGAACTATGGGGCATTGTTTGAGAATTAGGGCCAGACTATTTAGGAATGATGTTAGGAAGTCCTTCGACACACGAAGGGTGGGAGAGTTTTGGAACTCTCACATATGGCCGTTGATGATAGATCAGTTGTTAGTTCTGAATCTGAGACAGATAGTTTTTTGTAAAGCAAAGGGATATGGGCCAAAGGCAAGCATTTGAGCTAGATCACAAATCAGCCATGATCTCATTGACTGGCCTACTCCTGTAGCTACGGTTACATGGTCAGTAATGAACAAAGTGCTAACAAAGTGGCACCCAACTGGGACATAGGGAGCAGACATGGGAAAGAAGAAGGAACTAGCATGGGGTGCAGCTGATCACCTTTCACGGAATCAGTGAATACTGATCACAAATTATGAATCCTGCACCCTAACCCCGCACCACACAAATGGCTAGACCTCAGCCACCTCCTCCCCGTGGTTTATTTCAGATTTCCCTAGAGCCACAGGCTCGCCTTTGTTATTAATACATTCTACACTCTCGCCTTTGTTATTAATACATTCTACGTTTACAAATTTGGCATCTTTCCCATGCTTCAGCTCAACGGAAATGTCAGTCAGCAAATTACGCCTTAGATGGCAATTTATTCCACTATTCTGCACAATGCATCCTCTAAAGGCTGTCAGTCTACCAGCAGACTCATTGTTACAGTCACTCTGTGTACTCTCAAGCTGCTGATCTAAGGCAACAGGCTCAATGATGGTGAAATATAGCAGCCACTGGACAACATTAGAAGAGTTGAGGTCCATTACTGATTAGCTACTGTTGTTGAAAACTCAACTGTTGGGTTTTCATTTCTTTTAAGAAACATGGTGACGGGCATATGCTATTTCGGAAACACATTACTTCGGCACATGGCCTCTGAATAAGTAAAGTCTATCATTAAAAGGCAATGAATATTTAGTCCCGGAGCAGAATCATGCAGGCAGAACAATGTTTGCCTCATAAATATGCTGAATTGCTGCATGTTACACGATCCCTGTGACATTAAGGAGCCAAAGGGAACTAGATTGTTGTGAAAGATTACTCTTCTCATGGGTCATTGGTGAGCTAAGGTCATAATGCCCATTTCTCCTCGATTGCTCCTTTTGCAGTTACCTTGGGCTGCACGCTTTACTACCTCTTTAGATTCACTTGAACAACAATCCCAAAACTGCTTGGTTCGAAAAGCAATGGCTGATTGCCTGGGAGGGAGGTGGTGCTGCAGAAATGGGCCTGTTATTCAGAGCCCCAGATCTACACTCTGTTAATGCAGGTTCAAATCCTGCCACCACGGCTGGTAGCATTAAAATTCAATTCAATTCAATAAACCTGGAAGTGAAAGCTCATCTCGGTACTGCTTTGAAAGAAACCATCTTTGAGTGTTATTAAAAACTCCATCTGGCACACCAATGTCCTTGAGTGAAGGAAGTCAGCCATCTTTATTTGCTCGGTCCTACATGCGTGTACAGACCCCCAGCAATGTAGATGAGTTTCAATTGCCCTCTGAAACAGCCTACTTCAGTTCAAGGACAACTGGTGATGAGTAAGAAATGTTGGCCTTGCCCACATTACAAAAAATAAGTTAAAAAAATGAAACTGTGCAGCTTGCTAGGTCACTTCAGGGCTAAGAGTCATCCATGTTGCTGTGAGACTGGAGTTATGTGTATTCCAGATCAAGTAAGGACAGATTTCCTGCACGGAAAGATGTGATGGGTTTTTATGACTAATCACTCGTTTTGGGATTATTATTAATGAAACTTGTATTTTGTTCCAGATTTGTTAATTGAACTTAATTTCCCTCAGTGCTGGTGGCAGGATTTGAGCTCAGATATTCCCGAGCAGTAGTCAGGGTTTCCAGACTACTAGCTTATTAAAGAAACACAGCAAAGACTGAGTCTTTTTATTTTGTGCTTTGAAAACAGGGGAATGGAGAGGAGAAAGAATGGACATAAAACCCGGGGTCTGAACAAGTGGCTGCAGTTTTGAAAGCAGTCATTGTAAACAGCTCTCTGAAGAAGCAGTAATCGAATTTCAGATTGCAGACGATCTGGAGCCAAAAGTGTGTTCTAATCCAACCCTTGGTAGCAACAAGAAGCTGATTGGTCTATGGACTAGCAACATTATCAATTGCTGGTTGCTGATTGGTTCCCAGGTGACTGAGCAGCTTGGAGCTGGAAACAGAAAGAGCGAGAGTGAAAGAGGATCTCCACCCAGAAGCTGCCTGTTCTTAGAGACACTTTCCACGTGAACCAGTCGCTCTATACTGCTTACAAATCAATGGAAACGTCCAGAGACAGTCATTTTTGTTTTGAACCTGGTCCGCACTTTAATCTAAAATTGGGAGACTGTGCATACTTTTTAAAAAAATGCTTTGGCATGATTCCAGGAATTGAATTGAATTGAATTTATTGTCACGTGTACTGAGGCACAGTGAGAAGCTTTGTCTTGCGAGCAATACAGGCAGATCACAGAGTTAAATAAATAATAGGTAAACAGCAGCAAAAACAAAAACACAGGTGCAGATGAATGTTAAGAGTTTGTGAGTCCATGCAGTATTCTAACAACAGTAGGGTAGACACTGTTATGAAACCAGCTGGTGTGTGTGTTCAGGCTTCTGTACCTTCTCCCTGACGGTAGAGGTTGTAGAAAAACATTGCCAGGATGGGATGGATCTTTGAGAATGCTGGTGGCCTTTCCTTGACAGCGGGACTGGTAGATAGATTCTATAGATGGGAGGTTGGCAGAACAGCAGGGCTCGATTTATGGTGCTTTCCCCAGTGGATTTTAACAAAGTTAATGTCCACAGTCTGGAGGGTATAGGTAACAAATGCTAGTCTTGTCAATGATGCCCACGTGCCAGGAATGAATCTTAAAAAGGAATATTTGGAAGTTTTCACTTCAGTTATCTCCATCAGTGGCCCCACAAATAGGGGGCATGTCAGGGAAAGGCTGTTAAATTCTCAGGGAGAAAGTGAGGACTGCAGGTGCTGGAAAAGCACAGCAGGTCAGGCAGCATCCGAAGAGCAGGAGAGTCAACGTTTCAAGCATAAGCTCTTCATCAGGAATGCGATAGGGGGATGGAGGTGGGGGGTGAAGGTGATAGGTCGGAGAAGATGATCAAGGGTTTTACCTGGTTCACTGAGGTGTCCTTGAGGGAAAACAGTCTTTAGCTGATCTGGGTTGGGCCAACCCCACGGCAGTGTGTTTGATTCTTGACTGACTTCTAAAATGGTCAAGCAAGCCCTTTAAGGGCAATTAGGGATGGGCATCAAATGCTAGCCTTCTTAGAGATAATCTACATCCCATACAACAAAAGGAAAATCCCTCCATAGGTCAAGAACTAGCCCAGCTCCTTCCTAAAGGCGTGTTGCATATTCTTGTTTTATTTTTAACATTGCTTGAACACTCACAGTAAGATATAAATTATTACTTCTGACAATTGCACATGTCTCAAAACTTAGAGCATTAGTATTAGGACTGAGCCCAGATCTATCACACAGCTCTACTCTGCAAACCAGCTGAGTAACAATACAGGAAAGCAAACCCATCAGAACTAAGATCAACAGTGGAGGAGCAGACAGCACCTTGAGCCTCTCTATCATTCTTTACCTTCACGGCTGATCTCTGCCTCAATTCCACTTTCCCATCTGCTAGATTCCCCGAGAGACCAAAAACCTTTAAGCCTTAAGTATGTTAAAAGATGGAGCATCTACAACTCTTGGGGCAAGACAATTCCAAAGATGAACAAACCTTAGAGGAAAAAAAATTTCCATTCATCTCAGTCCGAAATGATCAGCCCCTTTTCTTGAGAGTGCACCCAGAGTTTAAGGTTAGCCAGTCAGCAGAACCGAGCCTTTAGTATCTCCTGCTTCAGAATCTTGTACATTCCAATGAGAATGCCTCTCCTTCTTCGAAACCCCAGAGAATCTGGATCCAGGTTTCTCAGCGTCTCACCATAGGACAACCCTCTCAATCCAGGGAACAATCCATTGAATCATCACGGTACTATCTCCAATATATTTTGCCTTAATTGTGGATACCAAAACTGCACCTAGTGCTCAGCTGTTCTCTCACCAAATCTCTGTTACGTGCTGGGAGAATGCACTTTCCTATTGTTGTTGTGAGTTGACCATATAAAGCAGAAACAATTCTCTGCTCATTGCAGGTACAATTTTTTTTTTTACAAAGGATTACTGTGCCCGGGTTGGCCAGTTCTATTTTATCATTAAATGTGAGTCATGAACAATATATTGGGGCTAATCAGCTTTGCATATTTCCATTTGTTCTGAATATTCATGAGCTGTTATGCACAGCTGACAGCTGTAAGTTCCTGGCAACACTCTGACACTGCGGTTAGACAAAATGGGGAAGGTTCCTGAAAGGGAGAGGGGTCATTTCCAGCACAGGCCTCCTGACAGTAATCTGATGGGGAGAGAGAGAGAGAGAGAGAGAGAGAGAGAGAGAGAGCTGGCCACCCACTGTAGATCACATCTGATCCTCATCTACCGGTTTAACAGAATCGCGACTAACAGGGGAGTTTTATTCGTTATTAAATTCACTCGCAGAATGTTGGTTGGGTCAGGAAAGTGGACTGGAGGCCACATACAAATCAGCCACGATCCTATCAAAAGATGGAGCACACCTGATTGGCTGCACAGCCTACTCCTGTCTGAAAACATTTGTTGGTACCTCCATCCCCAATGACGATGCAGCTGAAGAAGTTAATGCAAATGACATATTTGAAGTGCTTAGTAATCATGTTCACTGAGAAAAGCAACTACGACCTTCATTGAGGAGATCTTGACCATCACAGATGACAATCTTCAGAAAATTTGATCTGTTTCATTGGATAACAGAACCCTGGCAGGCTTCAGGACCAGGCCCACCCCAACAAAACAAAATCAACACCAAGAGGCAAAGGAGTCTTGGACTTAAGACAGACACAGCACGGAGGCCGCTGCTGCTTCTCAGCTCGTGACCCCAAAATCTCATGCCCTTACCCCTTCTGGATTGGGGGGGGGGGTTGATGAGAGTTACTACCCACAGTTTGGGAAATCCTGCGCTATATTTCCTAGTCAGGATGGTGAGTGGCTTGGAGGGGAAATTGCAGGATACCTTGCATCAGCTGCCTTTGTCCTCTCGATGGTGAGTATACAGGTTTGGAAGGTGATGTCGAGAGAACAGAGAGACAGTTGACTCCACGGCATCTTGAAGTATCAAGAAGAACCCAGCTCAGCAGCTGCATGGGAATGTTCTTATGGCTCAGTGGTTGGCACTGCTGCCTCTCAGTGCCAGGGACCCAGGTTCGATTCTAGCTTCGAGCAACTGTCTGTGTAGGGTTTGCACAATCATCTGGATATCCTCCCAGTTTCCTCCCACAGTGTAAAGATGTGCAGATTAGGTGGACCGGCCATGCTACATTGTCCTGTAGTGTCCTGGGATGTGCAGGCTTCGTGGGTTAGCCATGGTAAATATGGGAATAGGTTAACGGTCCGGGTGGGATGCTCTGTGGAGGGTCTGTGCAGATATAATGGGCCAAGTGGCCTCTCTCTGTACTGTAGAGATTCTATGATTATCTCCAGATGATCATCCAGCCTTGTCCCATTCTAACTTGGTCAGAAGTCACACAACACCAGGTTATAATCCAGCAGACACCTTCGACTGGCAAAGGGGCAGTGCGCCAAAAGCTTGTGATTTCACACAAACCTGTTGGACTATAACCTGGTGTCATGTGACCTCTGACCTTGTCCTCCCCAGTCCACCCCGACGACATTCTGACTTGGGCCTACATCACTGTTCTTTTGTCACTGCTGTGTTGAAAATCTGGGACTGCCTTCCACCTTCATTACGTAGGTCAGGTGGTTAAAGAAAACCATTTTAGCACCAGTAAGATTTTCAACCTTTTCCCTCTCAGAAGGAGAGACCAAGCCAATAAAATCAAAACACTGCGGATGCTGGAAATCTGAAACAAACACTGAGAATCCTGGAGAAACTCAGCAGGTTTGGCAGTGGAGAGAGAAAAACAGAGTCAATGTTTTGAGTCCACTATGATTGTTCTTCTGAAAAGCTTTGAAGACTTGAAAACTTTCCTTTGTTTCTATCTCCACAGACACTGCCAAGACCTGCTGAGTTCCTCTAGCACATTTTGTCTTGGTCAGAAAGCCTATGTATGAAGTTCTAGGCCTTCCAGGTTGTACCCTCACTTTCTGCTGCACACTGCCAGGGTGGCCACCTGTGTAACACCAGTGGAACTTGCTGATTAAATACCAGTCTCGCTGCATTGTCATCAATGGCAGCCCACTAAACCCAGAGTCTAGATGAGAGTGGTGCTGGAAAAGCACAGCAGGTCAGGCAGCATCCGTGGAGCAGGGGCCAATGCAGCCACAGGGACAGGGGCTCCAGGGAAAATCCTTCCATACTGTGACATATACACACAACTGGCACCATTTCACCATAATTCACTTGTAGTGACTTCCATTCAATGAATATGACTCTCTGTTTCCACCATAGGAGTTCCCATGACTGAATGCTTTCAAATAATCCTTAACTAAAGCAGGTCCAACTAAAGCAATGGATTTGTTATTGTACTGAACTCCAACAATGGACAAAGAAAGTAATTTATTAAAATATTAATTTTCAGACAAATGATTCTAACCTCTAAAACCCATTATGGATTTAGGTTCAACCCTCTCCTGATGGTCATATTGCATTATATATGATGCGCTGAATGGTCTCTTTCTACACTGTAACAGAGTTGTGATTCAGAGTTCTTGCACAAGTCCACTGAACGCATCCAGCTCTATACCATTGTTCCTCTCCCACCCCCATCGCCGTCCCTCTCTCCCACCCCCATCGCCGTCCCTCTCTCCCACCCCCATCGCCGTCCCTCTCTCCCACCCCCATCGCCGTCCCTCTCTCCCACCCCCATCGCCGTCCCTCTCTCCCACCCCCATCGCCGTCCCTCTCTCCCACCCCCATCGCCGTCCCTCTCTCCCACCCCCATCGCCGTCCCTCTCTCCCACCCCCATCGCCGTCCCTCTCTCCCACCCCCATCGCCGTCCCTCTCTCCCACCCCCATCGCCGTCCCTCTCTCCCACCCCCATCGCCGTCCCTCTCTCCCACCCCCATCGCCGTCCCTCTCTCCCACCCCCATCGCCGTCCCTCTCTCCCACCCCCATCGCCGTCCCTCTCTCCCACCCCCATCGCCGTCCCTCTCTCCCACCCCCATCGCCGTCCCTCTCTCCCACCCCCATCGCCGTCCCTCTCTCCCACCCCCATCGCCGTCCCTCTCTCCCACCCCCATCGCCGTCCCTCTCTCCCACCCCCATCGCCGTCCCTCTCTCCCACCCCCATCGCCGTCCCTCTCTCCCACCCCCATCGCCGTCCCTCTCTCCCACCCCCATCGCCGTCCCTCTCTCCCACCCCCATCGCCGTCCCTCTCTCCCACCCCCATCGCCGTCCCTCTCTCCCACCCCCATCGCCGTCCCTCTCTCCCACCCCCATCGCCGTCCCTCTCTCCCACCCCCATCGCCGTCCCTCTCTCCCACCCCCATCGCCGTCCCTCTCTCCCACCCCCATCGCCGTCCCTCTCTCCCACCCCCATCGCCGTCCCTCTCTCCCACCCCCATCGCCGTCCCTCTCTCCCACCCCCATCGCCGTCCCTCTCTCCCACCCCCATCGCCGTCCCTCTCTCCCACCCCCATCGCCGTCCCTCTCTCCCACCCCCATCGCCGTCCCTCTCTCCCACCCCCATCGCCGTCCCTCTCTCCCACCCCCATCGCCGTCCCTCTCTCCCACCCCCATCGCCGTCCCTCTCTCCCACCCCCATCGCCGTCCCTCTCTCCCACCCCCATCGCCGTCCCTCTCTCCCACCCCCATCGCCGTCCCTCTCTCCCACCCCCATCGCCGTCCCTCTCTCCCACCCCCATCGCCGTCCCTCTCTCCCACCCCCATCGCCGTCCCTCTCTCCCACCCCCATCGCCGTCCCTCTCTCCCACCCCCATCGCCGTCCCTCTCTCCCACCCCCATCGCCGTCCCTCTCTCCCACCCCCATCGCCGTCCCTCTCTCCCACCCCCATCGCCGTCCCTCTCTCCCACCCCCATCGCCGTCCCTCTCTCCCACCCCCATCGCCGTCCCTCTCTCCCACCCCCATCGCCGTCCCTCTCTCCCACCCCCATCGCCGTCCCTCTCTCCCACCCCCATCGCCGTCCCTCTCTCCCACCCCCATCGCCGTCCCTCTCTCCCACCCCCATCGCCGTCCCTCTCTCCCACCCCCATCGCCGTCCCTCTCTCCCACCCCCATCGCCGTCCCTCTCTCCCACCCCCATCGCCGTCCCTCTCTCCCACCCCCATCGCCGTCCCTCTCTCCCACCCCCATCGCCGTCCCTCTCTCCCACCCCCATCGCCGTCCCTCTCTCCCACCCCCATCGCCGTCCCTCTCTCCCACCCCCATCGCCGTCCCTCTCTCCCACCCCCATCGCCGTCCCTCTCTCCCACCCCCATCGCCGTCCCTCTCTCCCACCCCCATCGCCGTCCCTCTCTCCCACCCCCATCGCCGTCCCTCTCTCCCACCCCCATCGCCGTCCCTCTCTCCCACCCCCATCGCCGTCCCTCTCTCCCACCCCCATCGCCGTCCCTCTCTCCCACCCCCATCGCCGTCCCTCTCTCCCACCCCCATCGCCGTCCCTCTCTCCCACCCCCATCGCCGTCCCTCTCTCCCACCCCCATCGCCGTCCCTCTCTCCCACCCCCATCGCCGTCCCTCTCTCCCACCCCCATCGCCGTCCCTCTCTCCCACCCCCATCGCCGTCCCTCTCTCCCACCCCCATCGCCGTCCCTCTCTCCCACCCCCATCGCCGTCCCTCTCTCCCACCCCCATCGCCGTCCCTCTCTCCCACCCCCATCGCCGTCCCTCTCTCCCACCCCCATCGCCGTCCCTCTCTCCCACCCCCATCGCCGTCCCTCTCTCCCACCCCCATCGCCGTCCCTCTCTCCCACCCCCATCGCCGTCCCTCTCTCCCACCCCCATCGCCGTCCCTCTCTCCCACCCCCATCGCCGTCCCTCTCTCCCACCCCCATCGCCGTCCCTCTCTCCCACCCCCATCGCCGTCCCTCTCTCCCACCCCCATCGCCGTCCCTCTCCCTCTCCCTCACCCCATCACTGTCCCTCTCCCACCCCATCACTGTCCCTCTCCCACCCCCATCACTGTCTCTCTCTGATTCCCATCACTGTTCATCTCTGACCCCATCACTATCCCTCTCCCAGCCCCATCACTGACTCTGTGTTGCTCGGCTGGCCAGCAGACATCCTGTCCTGAATGAAACCCAGTTTTGTCCAGCTAAATACTGAGGAGTTAGAAGCCACTGTGATCCATTCGCCTCCACAAACTCTGATGTCTGCACACCAACTCCATCCCCCTCCCCCCTCTCCACTAAACACTGCCTGAAAGAGGCACCAGCGTTCTCTTTGACTGTGAGTCAGCTTCCCAATTCTCCCCTCTTCAGAGATTCCAACTTCTACCTATGGAATAAGAGCCAGCTAAGGCCATGTCTCAGCACATCTGTTCCCAAACCCCTGGGGTCACCTTCCCCAGTGCTCTGTAACTTGTCTTCTCTGCTGTCCTTGTCCTGAGTGATGCCTTTTCCCAGTCAACCATTAAACTGTTTGTTGTTGTACTGAATACATCTTAATAAGATCATCATGAATTAATAATACGATCATGTATTAGTAATTCAAACACATATTAATAAGATAAATATCAATAATCTAAACATGTATTAGTAAGATAAAACTGTATTGATAACAGCATTGCTTATTAATTATGCAAACATTTAATAACAATAAGGACGTGATTAGTTGTGCAAATTAAAGAGGAGGTCTCAGAGGAGTACACAAAGGAACTTTGAAATGGTAACCGGCTTTGTGGATGAGAAGCAAGTGGTGAGGATGACACAAGGAACCTGCTGAGGGTTATGGACACATTAAGCAAATGCACAAAACCCTGGCAAATGGAATACAATGTCTAAAAACGTGAGGAGCTGCACTTTGGCTGGAAGGCAGGAATAGCTGAATATTATATAAATGGTGAAAGACTGCAGAAAGCTCCACAACAGAGGGATTAGACAGTCCTCGTCCATGAACCACAAAAAGCTAGCATCCAGGTTCAGTGGGTAATAGGGAAGGCAAATGGAATGTTGATCTTTATTTCAAAGGTAATTGACTCGAGGGATGAGGGTGTCTCTGGCGAGGCCAGTATCTATTGCCCATTCCGAGTTGTCCACAGGGCAGTTAAGAGTCAACTACATTGCTGTGAGTTCTTTACCACAGAGACCTGTCAGCTGTGAGTGAGCTGGAAGGAGATCAAAGGTTATGGGAAAAGACAGGAATGTTTTACGGGTTATCAGATCAGCCATGATCTCAGTGATGTGGCCTACAAGTGACTCCAGGTCCATGGCAATGTGATTGACCCCTGACCTAGACAATTAGAGATGGGCAGTGAATGCTGGTCTAGCTAAACAGCCCGTGAACAAGTTTTTAAAGACATTGCTACATTGACAGGCTTCTCCTGACATAGCCTTCTGCACTTTTCATTGAACCAGGGTTGATCCTTCAGCTTTTCGGAGATGGTCAAACTGGAGATCTGCTGGGCCATGAGATTACAGAGAGCAGGAAAATGGCGGGAAGTGGGTGGGGATGCTCATTTGGAAAGCTAGTACAGGCAGGATGGGCCAAATGCCTTCCATCTACACCATAATAATCCTACGATTCTGTTGTCTTGCTTTAATCAATAGAATGTTGAAAGAAGGAACTGCTAACACAGCACCTTTATCTGATTGCAGCAATAGCACTGTGTTTAGTTTTATTTTGGGAAGTTGGGGGGCGGGGGCTTCGAGAAGGAAATGACCAGGAATAGTTGATTGGAATGACAGAAAGGATGAAGGAATTGTGGTATAGACTCAGTTGGAAAAGCAGCAAACATTTGGCAGTCTTCACATTTGTGATCGAGGCAGCATTATTGGCAGAAATGAAGAATTGGGCAATACTTTGGACTGACCAAAAGAAAGATTTAAGTATTTTGGAAGGAGCATTACTTATCATTACTTATTAATACTTATGGTCAGGAACAGGCATGGAAATTGCAGACCACTCCACAAGATCTGCATTATTTAAAGGTTTAGCAGACATTTTATCATCGATTGACTGCCAAAACAGGAGAAGAAGCCATTTGTAGGATCCGACTGCCATATTTATCAACCTTGACCACAAGCACTGCTCTCCAACGTTCTCCTTCCAATGATTCAATGTCACCAACTTTATTAAAATAATCCAATGGCCAGCTCCCTCCACTTCCAAACATCAAATCAAAGAGGCCATTCAGCCCCTCTAGCCTGTCCTTCCGCCAGTCAATGATGCCACACTGATCTGTAAGCTAATTCTTTACACCCATCGACTCCCAATGTCCATTCGTATTGAAGGATAACAAACATTTATCAATCGCAGATGTAATGTTAACAATTATTCCGATGTTATGGCCCATTGTAGAAAGGTGTTCCAAACCTCTACCATTCCTTCCGTGTGGAAATGGTTCCCTAATGTCACTCCTGAAAGCTCAGTCTCTAATTTATTGAGCTGCTTGCCTACTAGCGCAAAACTTCTCCAACCAGAAGGAATAGTTCCTCCCAATCTACTCAATCTATTCTGCTCCCCTTACGATCTTTGATCAAATCACTTAACCTTCTAAATTCGAGGGAATCCAGCCCTAGCTCTTATAATCCAATATTAATTCTGGTACAACCACGCCACCTTAGCCCCAAGGTCACTACCTCCTTTAGGAGAAAGTGAGGACTGCAGATGCTGGAGATCAGAGTCGAGAATGTGGTGCTGGAAAAGCACAGCAGGTCAGGCGGCATCCGAGGAGCAAGAGAATTGACGTTTCAAGCATAAGCTCAATAAAGGGCTTTTGCCCGAAACGTCGATTCCCCTGCTTCTCGGATGCTCCCTGACCAGCTACGCTTTTCCAGCACCACACTCACTACCTCCTTTGTAAGGTGTGGTGCCCAGAACTGCAGATCAGGTCTACACAGTGCTTTATACAGCTAAAACATATCTCATCTGACTGTTGATTCCTCATCCTGATTTAGACTCATTCTTCAAATCTTATCAGGAAAGTTTGGACAAGCTCGATCTGCATCCATTGGAGTTTACAAGAATGAGACATGATCTTATTGACATATATAAGATGAGGTGAATTTTGTTTTGTTCAGAAGGTTATGGATGTGGGGAACTCTCTTGCCCAAAGAGCCGAGGAGACTGGGAGGTGGGGGCAGGTAGATATTTGACACACAAAGACTCCCGGACTGGGTGTGTAGGTGGGAGAGTAGAGCTGAGGCCACAACCGAATCAGCCAGAACCTTATTGAACTGCAGAGCGGCTTGAGGGACTGAATAGCCTGCTCCTGTTCCTAACTAGCCAATTTGTAAAATGAGACTGACAGTTATCCAGCAACACCAGATGGACGTGTTGATGTCGATATGCTGCTGTCCATTGTGAGAGTCAACTTCACATTATCATAGAATCCCTACAGTGTGGAAGTAAGCCATTTGGCCCATCAAGTCCACACTGACCTCTGAAGAGCATCCAACCCAAAACCACATCCCTGTAACCACGCATTTCCCACGGCTAGCCCGCACACCCCTGAACACTATGGGCAATGTAAATGGCCAATCCACCTAATGTGTACATCTTTAGACTGTGGAAGGAAACTCACACAGACACAGGGAGGATGTGCAAACTGCACGCAGACAGTCACCTGAGGGTGGGATTGAACCTGGCTCCCTGAGGCAGCCATGCTAACCACTGAGCCACCTGTGTAACTCACCACAAACCATCTGTGACCAAAGTATAACAAACTTCAGCCAAACACACAGGCTCGAAGCCCCACTCTCAATGGTCGAGTTGCTTCACTGGCCTGCTGCTGAGGGGTCATCCATTTATTGGAAACAGCGAGCTCCAGATCTGTTTGTAGCCGCTCAGCATCTTGTCTGCTGAAGCAGCAGCAGCAGCATTTCCAAAGGTCATCTGCCTCACTCTTACAATGCTTCAATAATGTTATTAGGAAAAAACAGGAACTTTTCCTTTCCTTTATTACTTCCTATAACGTTTTTACAACTTGTATAACTTTATTCTTTTCCTAACTTTTTTTTTCCTTTATTCTACAATAAGCTTTTAGAAAAAAAAAAGGAATATTTTCCTCTCCTTTATTCTTTCATGGTGGGGGTGGGCATTTCAGGCAAAGCCAGCATTTGTTGCCCACCCCGATTGCCCTTCAACTGAATAACTTGTTCGGCCATTTCACAGGACAAGTAAGAGGGGAGGTGTGACACGGTGCTCCTGTCACTGGCCTAGTAATACAGAGATCCAGACTAAGGTTTCTGCAAGAAAAAAAACATCGTATTCGATTGTCATAAAACCCGATTTGCTTCATGATGTCCTTTCCGGAAGGAAATCTACCATCCTCTCCCGGTCTGGCCTACATGTGACTTCAAGCCCACAGTAGCTCTTAATTACCCTCTGAAATGGCCTCGAGAGCCACTCAGTGCAAGGGCAATTAGGAACAGACATAAGTTCAGGTCTAGCCCACAATACTCACATTCCACGAATGAATTTTTAAAAAACACACTGCTGTGTGTTCAGAGTCACATTTCAGCCAAATAAGGTGAGGAGAACAGATTTCATTCTCTAAGGGTCGTTAGTGAACCCATTTTCACAATAATAAGTGATAGATTTAAGGTCACCATTGTTGAGACGAGTTTTCAATTCCAGGTTTTTACAATCTGAGTCCTACGTCTCTATGGCTTTGAACCCAACAAAGCTTTTCATTGTATTTAGGTACATGCAACTACAATAAATCAAATCAAAAATATCACCAGAGCCTTTGGGATAACTAGACCAGTAACAGAAACACTGAGTCAGCATCTTCCCTTTCATTATGCCATGTCTCTCCATATGGATTGTGTGAAGCTTCTGTTATTGAAAGCTGCTGACCACTGGCACTCCTAATTGACAGAGTTTAAACTCATCTGACAGTATGCAGTTATGGCTGAGTATTTAAAGTATAGGATCTGAAATCCAGACACGTCTCCCTATGCAGGTTCAACATCCAAGGGGTCTTGAGGAGCAGTGGTAATGTCTCTACCTCTGGGTAGGAGGCCCAGGTTCGATTCTACCAGCTCCAGGTGTGTTCAAAGCAGGTTTCTTTAAAATGATCTGAAGCACCGAGATATTACTCAGGAGTATGGCTGAATTATTACTGCTTATCAGAGGTGTTGTCCATTGGTTAAAGAAAGGTCCCATCTAGAATTAGAATTAGGTTTTATTGTCACACATACTCAAGTACGCGGATACAGGAGTACAGTGATAAGTATACAAAGTCGCCATTCCCTGTGCCATCTCAGGTACAAAGGTACCGAGGTACAAAATCCTAGGGGTGCCATGGTGGCTCAGTGGTTAGCACTGCTGCCCCAGAGTCCCAGGTTCAATTCCAGCCTTGGGTGACTGTCTGTGTGGAGTTTGCACGTTCTCCCCGTGTCTGCGCGGATTTCCTCCGGGTGCTCCGGTTTCCTCCCACAGTCCAAAGATGTACAGGTCAGGTGAATTGGCCATGCTAAATTGCCCATAATGTTAGGTGCATTAGTCAGAGGGAAAATGGGTCTGGATGGGTTACTCTTCTGAGGGTTGGTGTGGACTGGTTGGGCCGAAGGGCCTGTTTCCACACCATAGGGAATCTAATCAAAGAAAAATAAGGAAACAAATTTTAAAATTCAACATTAAAGCTTAGCCATTCTTGGCTCGCACTCCCCATAGGGGTTTGATCTCCTCCATGCTGGGCTCAGTCTCCTCTGGTTATTATTAAAGACTCCCATGTGGATATTTCAAAGCAGGAGGATTTGTCTTCTGGCCCACAGACCTGCCCTTTAACCAAGGAAGAAAGAGATAAACACAGACACTCAGCCGTTCCATTGTCTATTGCAAGAACTTGCAAAATAGCTGCTGCACTTGCCCACACAACAATCACAGTACTTCAGTAACACATATGGTGTGTGGAATACTCTGTGATGTTACTGAGAGGTGTGATATATCTCACTCTAGCTTGCAGCTTCATTTCCCTTCCCTTCTGTTCACTCATTAAATTCCACCAAGTATTTGGTAAACCTTCATACTTACCCCCTGCCTCTGCCTGCATTTCCCGATGAACTAGCGGATAAGATGCACATCTATAATTTTAGTCATTGGTGGCATCATTATTCCTTTGTCAGTTGACTCTGAACTGTCCCTGAAAAGGCCCCAGCAAGCCACTCAGTCCCAGTGTCAGTAACACCCACATCCCAAGAAGGAATACAGAAAAGCACTTCTCACAACCAATTTCTAAATTGTGCTCCTTGGACTGTCTGGAATCTCACATGAGCCACAAAATCAGGGGACTGCAATTTGTTTCCTTTTTAAAACATGTATTATCTTTGTCAGGCATTATTTATGTTGCTTCAGACTGTGACAACTTGAATTTATATAGCATTGTTAATGCCAGTTAAGTGTCCCAAGAGGTGTACAGGAAACAAAACAGACTATGTTCACGTAGGAAAAGTATGGAGAGGTAGCAACATAGCTCCAGGGGGCACGACCAAAGAGGCTAGAAAGAGATATGGACTGCTTCACAGAGTGGGCAAGTAATTGGCAGATGGAATATAATATGGAGAAATATCTATTTGTGGCAGAGATTTCCAATGTCTTGGGAAGAGACATTGCACAGTTTAGACCTATACTCTCGCGAGTTTAGAAGAATAAGAGGAGATATCATTGAGGTATATTCGGTGCTAAAGGGGATTGAGAAAGTAGACGTAGAGAGCATGTTTCCTCGTGTGGGGCAACCCAGAACGAGAGGCCACAGTTTTGGGATAAGGGGCGTAAGAATACGTTTTAGGATAAGGGATGTAAGACATAGATGAGGAGAAATTACTTCTCTTAAAGAGTTGTGAATTTGTGGAACTCACTACTCAGATTGCAGTTGATGCTGGGACATTGAGAACATTTAAGGAGCAGATCGACAGATTTGTAATCAGTAAATGGGTGGAAGGATTATGGGGAGTGGGCAGGCAAGTGGAGTTGAGGCCAAGAGATTAGATCAGCCATGATTGTACTGAACGATACAGCAGTCTCGAAGGCCTGAACCGGCTATTCTTCATGTTCAAGAAGGAAGCTCACCATATCGTCTCTGGCGCAATTAGCAACGGGCAATAAAGGCTGATCCCTAAAATCCAGCAAAATATCAAAAACAGAAAGAAATGCGCTGAAATGATCAGGGTGGGGTTGAGACTGCCAAAGGTTTGATTCAGCCCCGGGCAGTGGTCACAGAGGGGGGAATGGAAATGCTGGGCAGCAGACTGGGCAGGGGAAGATTAACAATGTCTGCTGTCTTCACAATGGGGGGGTCATCGGAAAAAATGGCAGGACTGAATGACAGACAAGCGGGCTGAAAGCACAGAGCAACGGAGGAGTCAAGGAAGGTGATGATGAGGTTGAGCTGGGCACTGTTACCAAGCACATATCTAAGCTGAGACAATCCAAATGTGCCAGTAGTGAATTCACATCACAGCTGTAGAGAACACCGTCATCTGGGTTAGACCAGAGGGTCCTGTGACTTTATTTAAGTATGTCAGGACTATTGGGGCAGCACAGTGGTTCAGTGGTTAGCACTGCAGCCTTACAGCGCCAGGGACCTGGGTTCGATTCCCACCTTGGGCAACTGTCTGTGTGGAGTTTGCACATTCTCCCCGTGTCTGCATGGGTTTCCTCCGGGTGCTCCAGTTTCCTCCCACAATCCAAAGATATGCAGCTCAGGTGAATTGGCTATGCTAAATTGCCCGTAGTGTTAAGTGCATTAGTAAATGTAAGGTAGGGGAATGAGTCTGGGTGGGTTAATCTTTGGATGGTCAGTGTGGACTTGTTGGGCTGAAGGGCCTGTTTCCATACTGAAGGGAATCTAATCTCATGAAGGAATGGAATATCCTGCAGTGTGATCTGGAATCTAGGGATATAGATTCCATTGGTGTTACCTCAGTATCAGGGGGAATTGATGGATAGCAGAAATATTAATTGCTTCTAGTCTCAGTCATGTACACAGCAAAGTATCAAGCAAACGGAAAGTCGGTGTGGAGCGGGATTCAGTGTGTATTACATTCTGACAATCAACACTTACCCGCTGCCAGAAAGGTCCAGCCATCTGATGAAACAAACACGCTTCTCGGTGAAATCAGCACCATTTCAGGTTCCCTTTCTGCAACCAAACAGAACACAGGGAACTCTTTAATTCTCTCGAAATTGGTCTGATTCACGACATTAAATAGTATGTCAATGACTGTGGACCACTTTGGGACATGCAGAGATTCTGCATAAAAAAGTGTATCTTTCTTCTTTATCATACAGTTTTGTGAATCCAATGACTTCATTGAATGGCTGCATTCATTTAGCAACTTGCATGTCCTCAGGGAGCCACGTGTTTCACAACCAATGGATTGACATTTTTGAAGTACAATTAGTATCATGTAGGCAAACACATCAAGCAACTTCACACCTAGTAAGATCCCATAAACAACACATTAATGCTAATTTATATATTTTTGAGTCATATCAGTGAAGTCAAACTACCACAGCAACATACGTTCTGTTCTTCCTACAATAGTAAGAGGTTTATATGTTTAAGATAAGGGATAAACCTTTTAGGACTGAGATGAGGAGAGATTACTTCATCCAGAGAGTGGTGAGCTGGAGGAATGCACTACCATAGAAAGCAGCTGAGGCCAAAACACGATGCTTTCAAGAATGAGGCAGATATAGCTCTTAAGGCTAAAGGGATCAAGGGATAAAGTGAGAGGGCAGGTTTAGAGTATTGAGCTCAATGATCAGCCATGATCTTATTGAATGGCATAGCAGGCTTGAAGGGTCAAATGGCCTACTCCTGCTCCTGTCTTCCATGCTTCCACCTGAGCAAGCAAACAATTCAAACCCAGGTTGAAAAATCAGCATCTACGACAGTGCCGCATTCATACAGTCATGGAGTCATGCAGCACAGAAACAGACCCTTCGGTCCAACTCGTCCATACCGACCAGATAGCCTACTCTGACCTGGTCCTATTTGCCTGCACTTGGCCCATACCCCTCTAAATCACTTCTAAGCATATACCTATCCAAATGCTTTTTTAAATGTTGAAATTATACTTTCCTCCACCACATCCTCTGATAGTACGTTCTGCACACGCACCATCCTCTGTGTGAAAAAGTTACACTTTTAAATCTTCCTTTTAAAACTTTCCCCTCTCACCTTAAACCTATGCCCTCTTTTTTGGAGACCCCACCCAAGGGAAAAGGTTACTCACCCTGTCCATGCCCCTCATGACTTCATAAACCTCTATAAGGTACCCCTCTGCCTCCAACATTCCTGAGAAAATAGCATTATCAGTCTCTCCCTATAGCTCAAACCCTCCAACCCTGGCAACTTCATTGTAAACCTTTCTTTTTTTCTGCACCCCTCCAAGCTTCACAACATCTTTCCAATAGAAGGGTGACCAGAATTGTACGCAGTATTCTGAAAGTGGCCTAACCAATGTCCAGTACAGTCACAACATGACCTCCCAACCCCTATACTCAGTGCTCTGACCAATAAAGGAATTCATACCAAACGCCTTCTTCACTGTCCTAGTTTCAAGGAACTATGAATCTGCACTCCAAGGTCTCTTTATTCAGCAATACTCTCCAGGACCTTACCATTAAGTGTAGAAGTCCTGCCCTAGTTTCCTTTCCTAAGTGCAACACCTCACATTTATCTAAATTAAACTCCATCTCATAGAGTCATAGAGATGTACAGCATGGAAACAGACCCTTCAGTCCAACCCATCCATGCCGACCAGCACCCTAAGCCTATGCCCTCTAGTTCTGGACTCCCCGACCCCAGGGAAAAGACTTTGTCTATTTATCCTATCCATGCCCCTCATAATTTTGTAAACCTCTATAAGGTCACCCCTTAGCCTCCGACGCTCCAGGGAAAGCAGCCCCAGCCTGTTCAGCCTCTCCCTGTAGCTCAGATCCTCCAACTCTGGCAACATCCTTGTAAATCTTTTCTGAACCCTTTCAAGTTTCACAACATCTTTCCGATAGGAAGGAGACCAGAATTGCACGCAATATTCCAACAGTGGCCTAACTAATGTCCTGTACAGCTGCAACATGACCTCCCAACTCCTGTACACAATACTTTGACCAATAAAGGAAAGCATACCAAACGCCTTCTTCACTATCAAGGAGCTATGTACCTGCATTCCAAGGTCTCTTTGTACAGCAACACTCCCTAGCACCTTACCATTAAGTGTACAAGTCCTGCTAAGATTTGCTTTCCCAAAATGCAGCACCTCGCATTTATCTGAATTAAACTCCATCTCGGGAGGTGCTGACTTTCAGGTAAAATCTCATGCCTTTCCTTTCAGGTGGGTGAACACATCCCCTTCGCACAACTTGAAAGAAGGACACAGCAGTAAACATTCAACCAAATCAGAGGGAGCTGATTAACTGATCAGGTATCTAATTGCTGCTTGTTAGAACTTGTTGTGTAACAAATAGCTGCCATATTTCTTGGATTACACCCAAAAAGGCCCAGGATCACTTTAAGGTCTGAGGTTATTATGGACACTATATAAATGCTTTTAGCAACATTAGGGGAAGAAATAGTGAAAGGATAAATAGTGATTTTCTTTTTTTTTCTTTCTTTTAGCACCCATGGTGTGTGTGCACAGGTGTGAGACACAGTGAAAGACACAAAGTGCACGAATCTTTATTCAAATCTGGATTCACAATGAAGCTTGGTTTGGGAACGTTTGACTGGTATTTTATCCATTAATTAGTGTTTACTCAAGCACGATTTGTTTAAAACATCAATAGACGTTGAACTAAATTTAAAATGATCAATTATTTGATTTTCAGACAAAGCACAGAAAATATTAAAAAGAATTTGACTGTTTTGACCTCTGCTCTTTCTCACCAGCAGGACCCTGTTCATTAATTTATACATTATACAATCAATTATAATTAAGTGAACATAAATTATTTATACTGAAAATGTAGGCAGTTCTACATAATACTCTCTTTCTTTCAAGAGAGTCATTACAATTTGATTAGGTTTAGTGTAAGTACAATTGCAGATGACATTTTGAAATTTATATTTGCTGTTCCCAATTGTTCAAGTGATTTAAATAAAAACAAGCCAGTAATGATTCATAATTCCCATTCATATTTGAAACTTTCGGCAGTGAGTGAGATGGGGGGGCCAGATGCCTATTCTGGGAACTTCCTGCAGTCTATCAATATCCTGCTGCATCTTCTGGCAAACCCTCCTCACTATCTGCAGCGTCTCCAATCTTTGTGTCATTCGCAAAGTTACTAATCAGACCACCTCCATTCTCCTCCAAATCATTTATATATATTACAAACAATAGGAATCCCAGCACTGATCCCTGTGGAACACCACTGGTCATGGATCTCCAGTCAGAAAACACCTTTCCATCATTATTCTCTGTCTTCTGTGACCAAGCCATTTCTGTAACCTTCTTACCAACTCTCTGCTTTAACAACAATACCAGCCTGCCATGAGGGGCCCTGACAAAGGCCTTGCTAAAGTCCATGTAGACAACATCCACCGCCCTACCCTCATCAATCATCTTTGTCTTTTCCTAAGAAAACTCAATAAAATTTGTGAGACACAACCTGCCCCGCACAAAGCCTATCAGTAATAAGACCATATTTTTCCAAATATGACTAACTCCTGTCCTTAAGACTTTTCTCCAGTAATTTCCCTACCACTGACTTAAGGCTCACCGGCCTGTAATTTCCCAGACTATCCCTGTTGCTCTTCTTAAACAAAGGAACAATGTTGACTATTCCCCAATCCTCTGGGATCTCTCCTGTGACTAAAGAGGAGACAAAGATTTCATACAAGGCTCCAGCAATTTTCTCACTTGTCTCCCTCAGCATTCTGGGATAGATCCCATCAAGTGCTGGGGAGTTGTCTACCTTAATGCTTTTCAAAACACACAACCCAACCTCCTTTTTTTATGGTGACATGTCCTAGAATATCAACAGACCCCTTCCTAGACCCACCAGCCACCATGTCCTTCTTCTTTGATGCAAGTGTCATTTTGAAGGTGAGTTGGTGCAGGCCTTCTGTGCTGTAATCATTCTGGGATTCTGAGCCTCGGGACTTTTCTTGACGTCCTGGTCAATATTTATCCATCAAGTAATATCAGTGAAAGAGATTATTCCATCATTATCTTATTGCTGTTTATGGGATCCTTATTGGCTGCTGACTACTTTGAAAAGCACTTCACTGGCTGCAAATTGCTTAAGTTGTGTTTGAGTTTGTGAAAGGCGTTATATGAATGCAAGTCATTCTTTTCCCAATGTGACTGCCACCCCACACCAATATGATCTATTTCTAACTGCCCTTAGGCCTGGCACTGCAGGTGACCAGCACAGAGCATCTTCCCAGAGCGAACTGGCCTGTGCGATGCTCACGGTAAACTATAACGAAGGTGGATAGTTACCCCGAATGTACTGCTGCTTTGCAATTTGAATTGGCTGTGTTGGTATCGCTTGAATATTCTGTAAGGAAGATAGTAAAGCACAAATAGGTTTACAGTTCCATTTTAATAACAAACAACAATTTTAATTTCAACTAAATAGAAGGAAAACATAATGGGGGTAAGATCGTAGAAATAGATGGAGGCCATTTAGCCTGTCTAGCCTATCCTACCATACAATCAGTTTCACGCCATTGGTCCAAACAGACACCAGTGGTGGTGGAGAAGTTTGTTTTCTGTACAATACAGAAGTACACTCCATAAAAGCCTAATGAAGGAAGTGCTCATCAGAAAGTAAGTGTATGAGTCAACTGTCAATAGGTGGCCATGCTACCATTGCTGATAATGTCCAGGGATGTGTAGGATTGGCCATGGGAAATGCAGAGTTACTGAGATGGCATGGGGGTGGGGGTTGGGGGAGGTCAGGGTGGGATGCATTTTGGAAGGTCGGTGTGGTCTAGATGGGCTGAATGGCCCACTTTCACACTGTAGGGATTCTATGATTCTACAAGAACAGCTGGGGACATCAGCTCATTTTGAATGTTTTATTCAGAACCTTGGCGATGATTATCTTCAGAAACGACCTAACTATCTCAGCAAGCAAAACTTTCAACTCAGTCTCAGCTTCAATTATTTTTCAGGGCGAGGGTTTTGACATAGTGCTCAATTTTTTAAGCAAAATGGTCTTTTTATGAGCTGCAGTGAAGGCTTAACCTTGGCAGCTGTGGGGATTAGCTTCAGCTTAAAGGACAAATTACCGAACTAAATTGGTAACGCCATGACAATGAGACAGACAACCGAAGCAAATCAGTCTTTGTATTTGCAACACATTAAAACTAAAACCTTCAAGGATCCTCAAAATTGACTCACATAGTTTATAACCAGACGTTTGAACAATCAGTCAGGAGCTCTGAGAATAATCAATTCAAGACACTAGTTGTATCTTAAATAAAAGACTGAGCAATTTATTAACAATACATTAACTGTAGTGAACCAGTAATTAAACATCAAAGTAATTTAA
>NC_057711.1:12404990-12405708 GCF_004010195.1 Chiloscyllium plagiosum | reverse complement strand
TTCAGGAATCATGATACCCTAATCAGTAAGCTGTCAGCTGAGGAGGGATGGACTGGATCCCCGACTGGTCACAGCAAGTTTGATTTGCAAATGGGTCATTTCCCTTTCTCCCAGACTTTGTGTTTGGAAAGGAGCCAATTTAAAAGATAATCAATAGCAAGTTTATTCATAACTAAATACAAGAAGGATTAGTAGTGATCGAGTCACAGAGTTGTCCAGCACAGAGTCAGTCCTTATCCATCCTGACCAAACATCCTAAATTAATCATTTACCCATATCCCTCCAAACCCGTCCTATTCTTATACCCATCCAGATGCCGTTGCAATTGTACCAGTCTCCACCACATCCTCTAGGTAAAAACAATGACTGCAGATGCTGGAAACCAGAGTCTAGATTAGAGTGGTGCTGGAAAAACACAGCAGTTCAGGCAGCATCCGAGGAGCAGGAAAATCGACGTTTCGACCAAAAGCCCTCCACCACATCCTCTGGCAGCTCATTCCATACACCGACCACCTTCTGTGAAAAAGTTATCCCTTATGTCCCTTTTAAATCTACAGAGGAACCTCGATTATCCGAACGAGATGGGCAGGCACTATTTCGTTCAGATAATTGATTATTCGGTTAATTGATTCAATGCCTTTCCTCCGGGGCTCAAGAGTTTTCTGTTAAGTCCGCTCCCCGTTCAAGAGACAAGGCAGCAGCACACCATGCATGAGCC
>NC_057711.1:12397616-12404977 GCF_004010195.1 Chiloscyllium plagiosum | reverse complement strand
CCAACAACAACACTGCTGCTGCTGCTGCCTTTGTGGGGGGTGAGTCTCAACATAGCACATACACATACACAGCCACACATACAACTTCTTACTGCAACTTTTTAACAAGTTCCACCTTTGCCCTGTACAGGACAATATTGGAGAGATTATCTGGGGAAGGGAGGGTTTAGGGTACACCCCTGTGCAGAACTCCAGGAAAAGTGTGGGGGTATAGATAGAGAGAGAGAGAGAGAGAGAGAGAGTGGGCAGGAGGTCAGTCATTTGGAGACGGTGCCTGGGCTCCCATCGATGTCAAGACTGTTCTCAGCAGCATTTCAGTAAGCCGAGTTCACTTTTAATCATTTGTAAACAAAAAATGCGATCAGTGTTGGAAACATGTCTTTGATGTAATGTTTCTATCAGGACCTTGAGATCTTCTTCGGATAATCCGAAATTCGGATAATTGATATTCGGATAATTGAGGTTCCTCTGTATACCCTCTCACCTTAAAAACTATGCCCTCTAGTTTTGTACTCCCTGACCCTATCCATGCCCTTCATGAGTTTATAAACCTCTATAAGCTCACCCCTCAGCCTAGTTCAACTAGCATACACACAGATTGGAAATGAGAGGTGAAAATAAAAAAATACCGATATATGGAGCAATCTGAATTGTTTGCAAAGAGCAGTTAGTTGAATGTTGTCGTGGAGGTTACCAACAACACTGTCTATATCAGTATTGTTAGTTTTGGTTGAAATTCTGTTGTTCTGGTTCCTTTCGACCATCACTGAATTCCAGCATGCAGGTGAGAGACAGAGACAGAGAGAGAGACAGAGAGAGAGAGACAGAGAGAGAGAGAGAGACAGAGAGAGAGACAGAGAGAGAGAGACAGAGAGAGAGAGAGAGACAGAGAGAGAGACAGAGAGAGAGAAGAGAGAGAGAGAGAGAGAGAGAAAGAGAGAGAGAGAGAGACAGAGAGACAGAGAGAGAGAGAGAGAGAATCCTTTTGTTGTCTTATTTCCTTTAGTCTGGCAAACTAGCTAGCTGGCTCCTAGCACTTGGAGTGAGAGAGCCCCTTTATCTGTAACACAGGGGTGACTAGGGGATGGTTTTTTTCAGGGTGAAAGTGAGGACTGCAGATGCTGGAGATCAGAGTCGAGAGTGTGGTGCTGGAAAAGTAAAGCAGGTCAGACAGCGTCCGAGAAGCAGGAAAATCGACGTTTCTGGCAAAAGCCCTTCATCAGGAATGAGCCCTCATTCCTGATGAAGGGCTTTTGCCTGAAATGTCGATGTTCCTGCTCCTTGGGTACTGCCTGACCTGCTGTGCTTTTCCAGCACCATACTCTCGATAGTTCTTTACAGCATACTAATGTACAAACCCACGCTAATACACACAGGTACTTAAACCCACTAGCACACAAGAGCCTCAGTTAAGTGTATACTCCAGTAGAATTGAACTGGCTTCTTATCCCTGTATTTGTATATCCTTCAACAGGAAAAACACAAACTACGTCTCCAGTTTGGGATATAACCTGCAAGGTTGGCTTGCTGTTGAGCAGGGGATGGTCAACCCCTCATTACCTCCATGGTCCAGTTCCTTTTGACTTGCCTCTTCCTCTTTCAGAGTTGTAAGTTCCCTTTGCATTTTTGGGTGTGATATTCCTGTCTCTCCAGACAGACAGTCACCTAACTTACATCTACAGCCCACTTTGGCAATATCAGACCTCTATAAGAACAGAAAATGCTGAAGACATTTCACAGTTAGACTTGACTGATTCTTGGGACAGGGAGGTTATCATATAAGGAAAGATTGGACAGGCCAGGCCTGTATTCACTGGCATGTAGAGAATGAGAAGTGATCTAATTGAAGCAGAAGAGCTTGTAGGGGAACATGAAAGAGTGGATACTGAAAGGAGATTATCACTTGTGCAATAGTTACATATGACCTTGGTTCAGGAGATCAGGATGTAGAATCAGTTTGGGTGTAAATAAGTAGTGAAGGAGAGAGTCAGTGGTCTGTCAGACAAAATAAACGAGGAGAAATATTGATTTAGGGATAGCAATAATCAGAGATGACTTTTGTTTGCATATGAACTGGAAAAATTAGATCGACAGTACTAGCCTGGATGAGGAGTTCATGGAATGCTTTCGGGACTTTTCTTAATGCAGCACATTTTGGGACTGACCGGAGAGTGTGTTATATTGGAGTTGATATTGCGTAATGTGACAGGATTTGATTATTGATCTCAGAAGTAAGGCACCCCTGTGTAACAGTGACCCCTATATGAGTGAATGATCCACCTGGCTTAAAAGGGAGAAGATAAGCTCTAAGACTATAGTGGAGGAGTTCAGAACTAGGGGACATATTTTTAAAGTGAAAGGACAAAGATTTAAAAAGGATCTTTTATACTCAGAGAGTGGCTCATATGTGGAATGAACTGCCAGAGGAAGTGGCAGATGTAGGTTCAGTTACAACATTTAAAAGACATTTGGACAGGTTCATGGTTAGGAAAGTCTAGAGTGATATGGGCCAAACAAGTGGGACTAGTTTTAGTTTGGGAAACTCGGTTGGCATGGACAAGTTGGACCGAAGGGTCTGATTCCATAATATATGACTCTATGATAAGCCTAGCATATGATGAACGGCTGAGGATCCTGGGATTGTGTTCATTAGAGTTGAGAAGGTTGAGGGAGATCTAATACAAATTTACAAGGTAATGCATGGCTTGGAAAGGGTGGCCACTGTTTCTGTTAGGCAGGGAGACTAGGAGCCATGGGCACAGCCATAAAATTAGAGGGGGTCAATTTAGAACAGAAATGAGGAGACATTTCTTCAGCCAGAGAGTGGCGGGCCTGTGGAATTCATTGCAACGGAGCACAGTGGAAGCTGGGATGTTAGGTGTCTTCAACGCAGAGGTTGATAAATTCTTGATCTCACAAGGAATTTGGAGCTCTGGGGAGAGTGCGGGTAAGTGGAGTTGAAATGCCCATCAGCCATGATTAAATGGCGGAGTGGACTCGATGGGCTGAATGGCCTTACTTCCACTCCTATGCCTTATGGTCTTATGACTAGTATTTTAAACCTGAATAAGGGCAACATTTTGGCCATGAAAGCTGAGCCAGCTGGTGAACTGGCATATGAGACTGGGGAACAGATCAACAGAGAAACAATGGCAAGTAATTGAGAAGATATTTTCAAAATACTCAGAATAAGTATATTCCTACTATAAGGAAAAATGCTAAAGGGAGAAACCACTATCTGTGGTTAATTGAAGAAGTTACAGAAAGCATCAAACTTCAGGAAAAAGCAGATAAATGCCCCAAAGACAAAATGCTTGCTCAGAATATAAAGAATGTCAGAGAATGACTTCAAAAAAAAACTATTGTCTAATCAACCTGTTCAAAGATATTATTACACACCTCTAGAACAGATATAAACTTTAAACCTGGGCCTTCTGGCTCAAAGGTAGGGACACTATCACTGTGCCACAAGAGAATGACTGAAAGGTTACTCTGAAGTTAGAGACTAGAATATGACAGGAAGTGAGTTAGCAATGTAAAAGAATTTCCACAGGTATTTCAAAGGAAAAGACTAAGTAAAGGACATGTTCTCTCTCCAGAGAGTGAGAATGGGGAGTTCATAGTTGACCATAAGTAAGTGAGAAATAAAATGATTAAATATTTTGTTTCTGTCTTCACTACACAGGATACAAAAATATTCCAGTAAAACCTGTGAAAGGGGGGTGGAACTTAACAAAACTCCAATTACAAAAGAAGTGATAAGAAACAAACTGATGGAACAAGTCTCGGAGTCCAGCTGGACTCCATCCTAAGGCCTTAGAAACGTTTGCGAGGGAGTTGATGTGGTGTTAATTTTTCAAATTTCCTTAGATCCAAGAAAGGTTTCATCAGTCTGGAAAGTAACAAAAATAGACCTTTATGCATGAAGGGACGAAGACAAGAAACAGGAAACTATAGTTTAATTCATGGGACAGGTGTTAGAATTCATTATTAAAGAGATTATGTTGAGAAAAAGTTAAGGCAATCAGGAAGAATCAACATGGTTCTGTCAAAAGGGAATTATATTAAACCAATTTGTTAAAGTTTTTTGTAGTAACAACAAATACAAAGGATAAAGGGAAGCCTGCAGACAGACTGTATTTGCATTACCATAAAGTATTTGATAAGATGCCACATCAAAGGTCATTGTGGAAAATTAAAGCTCATGGTATGGAGAAAACATGTCAGCATGGATAAAGGATTGACTGGTTGGTAGAAAACAGAGAGTATGGGTCTTTCACTGATTCAAAAAGTGTGACGCTGGAAAAGGCAGGTCAAGCAGCATCCAAGGAAGAGGAGAGTTCCTCGGATGCTGCCTGACCAGCTGTGCTTTTCCAGCACCACACTTTTCAACTCTGATCTTCAGCATTTGCAGTCCTCACCTTCTCTCAGTCTTTCACTGATTGGCAGAATGTGATGGGTGGCATCCCACAGAGCTCTGTGCTGTGACCTCAACATTTTATTTACATCAATAAGTCAATCAAGAGAGCAAAGAAATGGGAACTAAATACACATATGTCAACAAGACAGGTAGGCACATATGCTGTGAAGACATAAGGAAGTTGCAAACAGATAAGATAGGTTGAGTAAGTGGACAAAAATGTAGTGTAATGTGGGAAGGTGTGAAGGTGTTCATTTTGGCAGGAGAATGAAAAAAAAGCAAAATACTATTGAAACACAGAACAACAGCAGAATCCCAAGCTGCTGAAGGATTTCAGTGTCCTGGTGTATGAAATTGCCCAATATGTTCAGGGATGTGTGAGTTAGGTGCATTAGTCAGGGGCAAATGTAGACTAAGAGGGTAGGGGAGTGGGTCTGGGTGGGTCACTCCTCAGAGAGTCGGTGTGGACTTCTTGGGCCTAACTTGAAAGGGTTCGGAAAAGATTTACAAGGATGTTGCCAGGGTTGGAGAATTTGAGCTACAGGGAGAGGCTGGATAGGCTGGAGCTGTTTTCCCTGGAGCGTCAGAGGCTGAGTGGTGACCTTATAGAGGTTTACAAAATCAAGAGGGGCATGGATAGGATAAATAAACAAGGTCTTTTCTCTGGGGCGGGGTTTAGGGCAAGAGGGGAAAGATATAAAAGGAATCTGAGGGGCAACATTTTCATGCAGAGGATGGTGTGTGTGTTCACTGAGCAGCCAGAGGAAGTGGTGGAGGCTGGTACTATTACAGCATTTAAAAGGCATCTGGATGGGTATATGAATATGAAGGGTTTAGAGGGATATGGGCCAAGTGCTGGAAAATGAGACTAGATTAGGTTGGGATATCTGGTCAGCATGGATGAATTGGACTGAAGGGTCTGTTTCTGTTCTGCACATCTTTATGACTATGACCCTAATTCCTGTTTCCATACTGTCGGTATTCTATGATTCTGTGAGTCACAACCTGTTAGTACACAGGTACAGTGCATAATCAATAAGGTTACTGGGATGCTATTCTTTATTACAAGAGGAATTGAACATAAAAGTAAGGATAATAAAATTAAGAACTATGGATGCTGGAGATCTGAAACAAAAACAGACATTAATGGAAAAACTTAGCACATCAGGCAGCATCTGTGGAGACAGAAACAGTTAATGTTCCAGTATGAATCTTCATCAGAGGAAGAGTCACTGGCACAAAATGTTAATTCTGTTTCTCTCTCCTAATACGCTGCCTGATGTGCTGAGTTTCCCTAACAATTTCTGTTTTTTGCATAAAAATAAAAATTTATACAAAGCAGGAGTGTGACCAACTCATGTGCAGTCTATAGTTTTGGGCTCTGTATTTCAGGAAGGGTGTGGCAAATCAGAGACTATTTAGCAGATTGATGCCTGGAATGAGGAGAGTTTGGGCTTGTTTACATTGGAGTTCAGAAAGATGAGAGGGAAGTTAATTGATGTAGATAAAATTCTGAATGGTCTTGACCAGGTGAACATTGGAAAAATATTTGCTCTGCGGGCGAGAACGACAGGGCAATGTTTCAAAATTAGAAATCTTTCAGGACAGAGTGAGGAGTTTTTTTTTCCTCTCAGATAATGGTGTAATTTTGGAATTCTGTGCCCCAGAAGGCACTGGCGGTGGGGTCTTTAATATCTTTAAGGTGGACACAGATAGATTCCCATTCAGCCAGATTGCCCTTATTAAGGGCATCAAGAGTTATCAGTGATTGATGAGAATGTGGAATTTGAATTACAACCAGATCAGAGCGATGCTGTTATTGAATGGGGGAGGAGCCTCAAGAGGCCGAGTGATGTACCTCATCTCCTACTTTGTATGTTTTTAAAATGACAGCAAGATAGATCGGACAGGTAGGTGACCGAGGAGTCCAGAACAAGGATTCACATTTGAAATAGCTCCACAGAGGCCAGTATCCCGTCACTAATTCATCCTTTTATTTACATGTGCAGAGTCCATGGCACTGACCCAGCTCCCTCAGAGCCAGCTCTGAGTGAACAGAACCCCTGAGATTCCTGTTTATATCTGTCAGCCAGGACTCCCTGATTAGACCAGGTTAAGAGCCCCAATTAGGGATCTCATATTCTATGAGGTCCACCTGGATGACCTTGTTATAGTCTCCACAACATTCTCATGATACGTTGTAGGCCATTCAGGTCTGAGATGGGGAGAAATTTCTTCACACAGAGAGTGGTGAGCCTGTGTGAGGCTAAAACATTGAATATTATCAAGAAGGAGTTAGATATAGCTCTTAGGGCTAAAAGGATCAAAGGGTATGGAGAGAAAGTGGGAACAAGGAACTGAGTTGGATGATCAGTCACGATCATAATGAGAAGAGGAGCAGGATACAAGGGCCAAATGGCCTACTCTTGCTTCTCTTTTCTCTGATTTTATAAGTTCACCCTAGTTGAACAAACCTGTTGGAATTCTTTGAAGAGGTGACAAGTAGGTTAGACCAGGGAAACCCAGTGGATGTGGTCAATCTAGACTTCCAAAAGGCCTTTGATAAGGTGCCACACAGGAGGCTGCTGAGCAAGGTGAGGGCCCATGTGTTCGAGGTGAGCTACCGGTATGCATTGAGGATTGGCTGTCTGACAGAAGGCAGAGAGTTGGGATAAAAGGTTCTTTTTCGGAATGGCAGCTGGTGACAAGCAGTGTCCCGCAGGGTTCAGTGTTGGGGCCGCAGCTGTTCACGTTATATATTAATGATCTGGATGAAGGGACTGGGGGCATTCTCGCGAAGTTTGCCGATGATACAAAGTTAGGTGGACAGGCAGGTAGTACTGAGGAAGTGGGGAGGCTGCAGAAGGATCTAGACAGTTTGGAGGAGTGGTCCAGGAAATGGCAGATGGAATTCAATGTGAGCAAATGCAAGGTCTTGCAC
>NC_057711.1:12392525-12397243 GCF_004010195.1 Chiloscyllium plagiosum | reverse complement strand
AAGGCAGAGATTGATAAATTCTTGATGTCACAAGGAATTAAGGGCTACGGGGAGAATGCGGGTAAGTGGAGTTGAAAGGCCCATCAGCCATGATTGAATGGCGGAGTGGACTCGATGGGCCGAATGGCCTTACTTCCACTCCTATGTCTTATGGTCTTATGAAGTCAGGAGAGGTACAAAGACTGAGAAATAAATGGTGCATATATTCACAATAATCCGAGAGTATGATTCCAGGGATCATGAACTTCAGTTATGAAGATAGTTGGGAAAAATTGGGACTGACTTCCTTGGAGAAAGGAAGACTAGAGAAGATTTGATTGAAGTATTCACAACCATGTGAGGTCTGGACAGAATAAACCAGGAGGAAATATTCCCATTTGTGAAAGCATCAAGAATGATTTTCCTTGTTTGTGTTAGATGTGCACTTTTTAGATTTTACACCTTTGTGTGCTTGAGGCCATGTTTCTTTTTGGAGTTGCTAGAAACAAAATTCCTCTTTCTTTCTCTCAAGAAGGCTTTGTAATTGCCTCTTTGTTTTTGAACTGATGAACTTGAAGTGTGATCTAGCTGCATGCAATCAGCTGAAGAGGGTTTAAAGGAAGGGAGCTGGTTCATCCCTCCTCACCTGATCAGAATAAAGTGTGAAGTGAAATACTTTGTTAGGAAGAACAAGCGGAAACAATATGAACTAAATTATACAATTTTAAAGGTGGTGCAGAAACAGAGAGCTGGGGGTGTAGATACACAGATCTTTGAAGTTGGCAGGAAGAATGTTTTAAAAAAAGCCTCAGCTTTATTTATAGAGGATTAAAGTATGCAAGTGAGGAAGTTATGCTGAAAGTTTACTAAATGCTGGTTAAGCGCAGCAGGTCAGGCAGCATGGATGCTGCCTGACCTGCTGCGCTTTTCCAGCAACACATTTTCAGCTCTGATCTCCAGCATCTGCAGTCCTCACTTTCTCCTCCTAAATGCTGGTTAAACCTCAGCTGGACAATAGTATTGAATTCCGAACAGTGCACTTCAGGAAGGAGGTGGAGTGGGTGCAGAGGAGATTTATAAGAACAGTATCAGGGACAAGGGATATCAGTTTTGTAGAAAGACAGGGGAATTTATGACAGGAGCAGACTGATGAAGCTGTTCAAAACCACGAATAGTGTGCATGATTTGGAGGAGCGTCGCTCCGAAAGCTAGTGCTTCCAATTAAACCTGTTGGACTATAACCTGATGTGTGATTTTTAACTATGAATAGTGTTGATGATATAAACCTGTGAAATGTATTCCCACTGGCTGATTACCAGAGGTCACAGGTTTAAGGTGATTGGCAAAAGGACTACAGTGGGCATGGGAATTTGCTCTTTTTATGCACTGTGACCTGGAATGACAGGGTGATGGAAGCAAATTCAACAATAACTTTCGGAACAGAATTACAGAAATACTGGAAAGAAACACATTTACAACACTGTACAGGGGAAGCACAAAGCAGCGTGGGATGAATTGCATCAGTCTTCCAAAGAGGCGGGATAGGTACAATGGATAGAATGGCCTCCTCTTGTGCTGCATTATTCTACAATTCTATGAATGAACCACCAGCTGGTTCCTGCCTGAGTCAGTTTGGTTTGTGCACAATAAATACAAGTCCTGTTCAATCCGTGGGCTAACTGGCCTCTTCATGCACCGTGTAGCTCTGCCATCCCGGGAATGGAATCCTGAGCTGATGTTTATCCATCAATATCTCAAAACAGACTTGGATACTTCTCCTTACTGGTAGAAATCATTCCGAAAATGGTTCCTCTTCAAAATTTTCTCCTCAGTCCCTATTAAAAATAACCTTCCTGCACACATTTCGGCTTCCTTCATTCCAGTTTAACAGACTGAAGCAGCACACTGCAGAGTGCCCAGGTTTTGTAAACGAGGATGCTGTGTTGCTTATAAGCAATGAGTATTGGTCCCTCCTAATACAAGGCAAGCAGAAACTACAAACTAAAACAATCTTCCTCCCCTGCCTGGAAGCTGAGCTAAGTGGATGACATTTTGATCTACATTTGTTTTTCACAGCAGTTGACACAAGTCCATTGCAGCTTAAAGAACCAATCGAGTGTGGTTCACTATTTCCAAAAAAAAAATCCTTAGCCCTGGAAAGAAGTGCAATTCCTTTTGTGATCTGATAATCCTGGTTTCCATGGGCACAGTCAGTCGTGACGTCCAGTTTGCAAGATTACAGGAGGAGGATTCGGCAATTGGGGGGGGGGGGGGGGGTGTCCAGTACAGGGGAGACATTATCCATTCAGTGCATGTATATGGAGCTTCTCACTGCATTTAAATGATGCTTGCAGTGGTGTCATTGCGTCAGTTTTCTACACAAACCTCATTGCACCACGGGAACAGCAATAGCACAAAGATGGAGAGAGAGAGAGAGAGATAAGTCACTCACACGATTAATGCAATTACCGTTGAATCTCAGTTTTACTCAAGGCAGGCCATTCAGAATAAAATGTAAAATACTACAGCCGCCTTTCTCAGTGTCATCCACAGGTTTTAAAGCGAAACAGGAGTGTGTGCTTGTGTTTATGTGGGTCAGTGTGGGTGTGCGATCATGTTGTGTGCATATTTGTGTGTGTGTGCTTATGTGGGTCAGTTTGTCTGTGTGTGTATTTATGCAGGTGTGTATGTAAACCTGGGTGTGTGTGTGTGTGTTCGGGGAGTGTAATCCTTTCAGTCTTTTTCCGCAGAGGTGGGGGCGGGAGATGCTGGTGCACAAGATTTGCAGGGATTTCCTGAGAGCACGTTAGAAAATGTGGGGGTACTTAGGAGTGGTTGTGAGATTCTACAAGATTATGCCAGGATTTTGAGAAGACCCCAAGGAAGTGCATCAATGATTGTGGGGATTCTGTGGGAGAGTGTCACTGATAGCGGGGATTCTCTGGGAAAATATTTTTTGAAACAAAAGAATTTGGAAAGCACTAAACTAATTATAGCCTATTCACATGACAGTAAAATTACAAAAGTACCATTCTCATGTTAGACTGGTGATGCGTTTTAGCTGAGCGTCAACATTTCTCAGGCGAGCAGGAGTCTGTGGAAGCTGGGACTTCACAGTGACCTCAGCCAAAACAGGAACTGAAAGCATGCTGTTAGTGCCATTCTGCATTGCTAACCAGTTGTCCAGCCATCTGAGCTAACCACCAAACTCCCCATTTAGAGAAAAATGTGTTATTTACCATCAGAAATATTCTCAAGCTTTCATCATTGAAAAGTGGATCATAACTGTACAATCAACATCCACTCGTTCCTTTTGATTGAACCTTACGGCTGTAGAGAGTCAATTAGCTGTGTTCTGCTCCTTGCTGCATGTTATAGTTTTGCAGTCTGAACATCGTGTTCTACTGAAATCACTTCAAGCAGTAATTTTGACATAGAACATCCTAATCATTCTAAAAGGCTTCTTATTACCTTTATTCGTCATAACCCAGTATAACCTATACAACGATTACCACAATCTACAGACTCTCTATCATGTAATAATATAACTTACTCCATTCCTTGTATCCCTCTTCTAGTGACTAGTGTCCCCCTCCAGACAGGTAATCAGTTTAACATCACATTTGAAAGGTGATATTTCTCAAACACACAGTGCTCTCTCAGTACAGGTGTGGCACTTGAATCTATCACCTTCTGACTCAGAGGAGTGAGCACTACTCTCTAACACCTAGCGACACAATCAGCCAGCTCCTCATTCACGACTGCTTTCTGAAGTCCCCTACTGAAAGGAGTTGTGTCAAGAGTTAGGGTTAGGGTTAGGGTCAGGCAGCATCCGAGGAGCAAGAAAATCGACGTTTCGGGCAAAAGCCCTTCATCAGGAAGCTCATTCCATACACAGACCACCTTCTGTGTGAAAAAGTTGCCCCCTTAGGTCCCTTATAAACCTTTCCCATCTCACCTTAAACCTCTAGTTCTGGACTGCCCCACGCCAGGAAAAAGACCTTGCCTGTTTATCCTATCCTTGCCCCTTATGATTTTATAAACCTCTATAAGGTCACCCCTCTAACGGCAACATGAGAAGAAATGGCTGCATGTAATTAGGTTTTGGAGTGTAATACTGGAGTGGAGACTGTGGGTGGAGACTTTGCAGAGGGAGTTAGATAATTATCTGGAAAATGAAGAATGTGCAGAGTTGTGGGGAGAATGCAGGAGAGTGGTTCCAGGTCAGCTACTCAGTTGGAGAACTGGCACGGCCATGGATGGGCCAAATGGCCTCCATTTCTGCTGTAACCATTCTTTGATTCTCTGCGTCAACCTGTTGTTATATGCTTCTAACATTACTTTAATCCTCCAATTATTACCAGTCCCACTTTATCTGATTTTATCATCTGAACAATTACTTGGCTACAAGTGGAGAAGCCTGCTGTCTAATTTAGAACATAGAACATAGAACAATACAGCACAGAACAATACAGCACGATGTTGTGCCGAACATTTGTCCTAGCTTAAGCACCCATCCATGTACCTATCCAATTACCGCTTAAAGGTCACCAATGATTCTGACTCTACCACTCCCACAGGCAGCGCATTCCATGCCCCCACCACTCTCTGGGTAAAGAATCCACCCCTGACATCTCCCCTATACCTTCCACCCTTCACCTTAAATTTATGTCCCCTTGTAACACTCTGTTGTACCCGGGGAAAAAGTTTCTGACTGACTACTCTATCTATTCCTCTGA
>NC_057711.1:12383793-12390877 GCF_004010195.1 Chiloscyllium plagiosum | reverse complement strand
CCTACCCTCGTTCTTGTCATTCTCATGTTTCTCACATACGCATAAAATGCCTTTGGGTTATCCTTGATCCTATCCGCCAAAGATTTTTCTTGCCCTCTCTTGGCTCTCCTAATCCCTTTCTTCAGGTTCCTTCTGGCTATCCTGTATCCCTCCACTGCTCTGTCTGAACCTTGTTTCCTCAACTTTATGTAAGCCTCCTTCTTCCTCTTTACAAGACATTCAACCTCCCTCGTCAACCAATGTTCCCTCACACGACCATTTCTTTCCTGCCTGACCGGTACATACATATCAAGGACACGTCGTATCTGTTCCTTAAAAAAGTTCCACATTTCCACGACATCCTTCCCCGACAGCCTGTGCTCCCAACTTATGCTCCTCAGATCCTGTCTTACAGCATCGTAATTACCCTTCCCCCATTGTAAAACGTTTCTATTGCTTCTGTCTGCTGTCAATTATTCAAACTGGATCGTTCTTATTGGACTTGTCTGTCTATCACCATGTTGCCTCGGGATTCCAGAACTAGAGGACATAGGTTTAGAGTGAGAGAGGAAAGATTTAAAAGGGACCCAAGGGGCAACGCTTTCACACAGAGGGTGGTGGGTATATCAAATGAGCTGCCAGAGGAAGTTGTGGAGGCTGGTACAATTACAACATTTAAAAGGTATCTGGATGGGTATATGAATATGAAAGGCGTATAGGGATATGGGCCAAGTGCTGGCAAATGGGACTAGATTAGGTTAGGATATCTGCTCAGCATGGACGAGTTGGACATAAGGGTCTGTTTACATGCTGTACAATCTATGACATGCCTGTGACCTGGTCTCTTTGGAAAGCATACTAAACGCCTTCTTTACTATCCTATCTACCTGCGACTCCACTTCCAAAGAACGATGAACCTGCACTCCAAGGTCTCTTTGTTCAGCAACACTCCCTTACCATTAAGTGCATTAGTCCTGCCCTGATTTGCAATGTCTTTTGGGCAAGACAATCAAGACAGACCAGAAATTGTGGAAACTTATCGCAGCAAATGTTCAGATAGATTGGAAAAGTTGTCAGGTTTGATAGATTGTTCCAAGTCATGAGGTGGCTGGGACAGAGTAGAAAGGGAGAAACAGGAATGAAAATGAGAGAACAAAGATTTCAGACAATTGCAAAAGATGCAATTGTAACATGAGGAAAAATGTTTCCATACAGGAAGAAGTCAGATCTGAGGACTAAAGGTATCATTGAGTATGGGATAAAGTGGGAACAAGATACTGAGTTGGAAGATCAACCATGATGATACTGAATGGTGGTGTAGGCTCAAAGGGTCAAATGGCCTACTCCTGTTCCTATTTTCTATGTTTCCATAATCTCAGAAGTGGTCACACATTTTAGACAGAAATGAGGAGGAATTTCGTGTGTCAGAGAGTTGTGAATCTGTGGAATTCTTTACTGCAGAGGGCTGTTGAGCTGGGTCAATAAGTATATTCAAGGCTGAGACAAACAGATCTTTAATCAGCCAGGGTCATGGGGAAAAGACTGTAAATTGGAATTGAGGGCTATCAGGTCAGCCACAACCTCAGTGAATGGCAGAGCAAACTCGATGGACAAATACTACTACTGCTCCCATGCATACTGGTCTTATGGAGAGCTAGTGCAGCCATAATGGGCTAAATGGCCTCTTTTTGCACTGTAATATATCTCTGATTTTGTGTGAATTGTTAAGACTGAAGTTGGAAAATTGTCTCTCTCTCTCTGGTCCCATTACTCCACTGGTCACAAAATAGAAATAAATGTTTTACCCAGTTACTGATATGGCTAATTATCACTGTCTCTGCATTATGTTCAGAATAAAAAGATTCATCAACCAGGTTTCATTAATAAACATAAAAATTATTGATTTATAACAATTGGTTAATTCAAGGAAGATGCAAATTGATTAACACAAAAATTGAAATAGGAACAGTAAGTAACTATCCCTTCCAACACACAATGAAAAATATTGAAACTTTATCTGCAGAGATTCACTGTGGGAGAAAAGACTTTGACCAAGTACTTGATAGTTCTCAGAGTTGAAGACATAAAATGATGCAGATGCCTTTCAGTCTGTAGTCTTTAGACAAGTAGACATGTCACTGGGATCACCTCAGAAGCTGTACATTCAAGAAATGTTAACTTTGGCTGTTTAATTAGCTTCAAACATGTGACTTCAAATCAGTGATTTGGAGGGGGAGAAATTCCCATAGTGTTCCATCAGGCCCACATATCTCCTCAGCATTTCAGATTCCTTTAGGCATGAAAGTAAGTGCAATAAAAATGTTAATAATGGAAGCATCTTCATAATAGGATAGGATGACATCATCAGGGAACAGGGATGAAGGAAAGGTGTTTATTTTCTGTAGACTGAAAATAAATCACAGATGCGTGGCAATGAGGTACAGCCAATTATTACTGGAACTGCCCAGTCAAAACAGAGACTAGCCTTGAAAAAACACTCTAAAAAGGTTACTAAGTTTATTGTCAATTGTTAATACATGGAACACAGCATTCCATCTCCACAAGTGCTGTGGGAAATACTAAACGAGTATTTTGCATCAGTGTTTACTCTGGAGAATGACATGGAAGATGTAGAATGTGGGGAAATAAATGGTGACATCCTGAAAAATGTCCATATTACAGAGGAGGAGGTGCTGGATGTCTTTAAATGCATAAAGGTGGATAAATCCCCAGGACTCTCGAACTCTGTGGGAAGCTAGGGAGGTTATTGCTGGGTCACTTGCTGAGATATTTGGATCATTGATAGTCACAGAGGAAGTGCTAGAGCACTGAAGGTTGGCCTTCGTGGTGCCACTATTTAAGAAAGGTAGTAAGGACAAGCCAGGGAACTACAGACCAGTGAGCCTGACGTTGGTGGTGGGCAAGTTGTTGGAGGGAATCCTGAGAGACAGAATTTACATGTATTTGGAAAGGAAAGGACTGATTAGAGATAGTCAACATGGCATTCTGTGTGGGAAATCAGGTCTCACAAACTTGATTGAGTTTTTTGAAGAAGTAATGAAGAGAATTGATGAGGGCAGAGCGGTGGATGTAATCTATATGGCCTTCAGTAAGGCTTTCAACAGGTTCCTCATGGTAGACTGATTAGCAAGGTTAGATCACACGGAAAACAGGGAGAACTAGCCATTTGAATACAGAACTGGCTTGAAGGTAGAAGACAGAGGGTGGTGATGGAGGATTGCTTTTCAGATTGGAAGCCTGTGACCAGTGGTTTGCCACAAGGATCGGTGCTGGATCCACTGTTTTTCGTCATTTATATAAATGATTTGAATGTGAACATAGGAGGTATGGTTAGTAAGTTTGCAGCTGACACCAAAATTGAAGGTGTAGTGGACAGCGACAAAGGTTACCTCAGAGTACAATGGGATCTTGATCAAATGGGCCAATGGACTGAGAAATGGCAGATGGAGTTTAATTCAGATAAATGTGAGATGCTGCATTTTGGAAAGGCAAACCTTAATGGTAAGGTCCTAGGGAGTGTTGCTGAACAAAGAGACCTTGGAGTGCAGATTCATAGCTCCTTGAAAGTGGAGTCGCAGGTAGATAGGATAGTGAAGAAGGTGTTTGGTATGCTTTCCTTTATTGGTCAGAATATTGAGTACAGGAGTTGGGAGGTTACATTGCGACTGTACAGGACATTGGTTAGGCCACTTCTGGAATATTGTATGCAATTCTGGTCTCCTTCCTATCAGAAGGATATTGTGAAAGTTGAAAGGGTTCATAAGAGATTTACAAGGATGTTGCCAGGGTTGGAGGGTTTGAGCTCGAGGGAGAGGCTGAATAGGCTGGGGCTGTTTTCCCTGGAATGTTGGAGGCTGAGGGCTGACCTTATAGAGGTTTATGAAATCATGAGGGGCATGGACAGGGTAGGTAGACAAGATCTTTCCCTCGGGTGGGAGAGTCCAGAACTAGAGGTCATAGGTTTAGGGTGAGAGGGGAAAGATTTAAAAGGGGCCTAAGGGGCAACACTTTCACACAGAGGTTGGTGCATGTATGGAATGAGCTGCCAGAGGAAATGGTGGAGGCTGGTACAATTACAACATTTAAAAGGCATCTGGATGGGTATATGAATAGCAAGGGTTTAGAGGGATATGGGCCAAGTGCTGGCAAATGGGACTAGATTAGGTTAGGATGTATGGTTGGCATGGACAAGTTGGACCAAAGGGTTTGTTTCCTTGCTGTACATCTCTGTGACTCTATGGTGTCCATGGAATACAGATGTTGTTTACAAAAACAGAACAGCTGGAAAAGCTCAGCACGTCTGGCAGCATCTGTGGAGAGAAATCAGAGTTAACTATTCGGGTCCAGTGACCCTTCATCAGCAGCAACTTCAGAGGAAGGGTCACTCAACCCAAAACGTTAACTCTGATTTCTTTCTACTGATGCTGCCAGGCTGCTGAGCTTTTCCAGCAACTTCTGTTCTTGTTCCTGATTTGTGGCTTTTACAGGCGTTGTTTATTTCCCTGTGAAAGTAATCCGTGAGATTTGACAGTGTGCACGTTGTGGCTTTAAGAGGAATTCAGTCTCTCGAAGGCCGTGTATGACTGTGCCTATGCACTCAGCAGGACATGGCCTGCCCTCACAGACTGCAGAGAATGGCAGTCTGCTCCAGACTGCAGCCCTCATCACACTTTGTGGCCGACAGCATGAAGGGCCCCGTGGCGATGGTCACCCAGTCTTGTGACAGAATAGACTGCTTGCCCTTTCAGAGCGTGGATCCCCTCGTTTTGCCAGACGTGCTGGGGTTAGGCTGCTGCTGAGAATGCAGAGATTCAACTACTGCAGAGCCAGCGTTGTCCTATTGTGACTGGGACAGAGCTTATCCAGGATTCCTGGTGTGTGGAAGACAAAGAATCTGCCTGGTGTTCTGCAGAGGCAGGGGGGTAGGGAGGATGATGGAGAAGAAAGGTTTGACCCACTTGAGTTTGATGAGGGATGAAATCACAGGTTAAATCCGCACCAGCAGCTGCGTGAAATAAATGATATTGATTCTCTGTTTAGAAAAATTATTGAACACTATTTTATGTGCACAGGATTGGCAGAGGAAAAGCTCTAGGCTTTAAAATGGATTCGGTGTCCCTGTTGATTGGGTTCCAGTTCATTTTATGGGTGATTTATTTAAAGCACAGCGTACACAGAAAGAGGGACAGAGTGAATGCTCCTTCACAGCAGAAGTGAGAGACAGAAATCCTTCTGAAATAAGGCAATAATTTAAATTGTTGGGAGCTGAGCAACTGCGGAGGCGGCAGTGTCGTGGTAATGTCACAGGTTAGTAATCCAAAACCTCAGACTAATGTTCACCACTGCAGATGGTAAAATTAGAATTCAATGAAAATTGGTAATAGAAGCTAGACTCATGGCAGCTGTGTGACTGCTATTAATTGTGTAAAAACTCATCTCAAAGAGTGTGATGCTGGAAAAGCACAGCCGGTCAGGCAACATCCGAGGAGCAGTTCTCACTTTCTCCCAGTAAAAACCCATCTGGTTCACTAATGTCGCTTGGGAAGGAAACTGCTATCTTTACCTGGTCTGGCCTACATGTGACTCCACACCCACAGCAATGTGGTTGACTCAGCCTATAAATATTAACATAATCAGAGATGCCCTCACCTCATGAATATTTTATTTTAAATGCAGCTGCTATTCTAACCACAACCCAGTGACGTGACAGACCAATTTCTGGTGGTCCTGGGAAGGGAGGACTGTGCACAAGGAATCATGCCACCCCCCCCCACCGATTTACTTCAAATCATAGCAATGGAATCTGTAACACCCACTGGAACATGGTGAGACAATCACAGGTTAGCATCTCATGCAAACCTCCAACAATGCAGCAGTCCGTTAACACTCTGCAACTTGCATTTATGTAGCGCCTTTAATGTGGCAAAACACTTCAAGACTTTTCACGAAGCTATCCCAGAAAAAAAACAGACTCATATAGAGATATTAAGATGGTGATCAACAAACATGATCAAAGTGATAGGATTTAAGTATGTTCTTTAAGGAAAGAAAACGGCAGAAAGGTTTAAAATCCTAACCATAAGACATCGGAGCAGAAATAGGTCATTTAGCAGTTGCGTCTACTTCACCATTCACTGAGTTCATGGCTGATCTAATAATCCTCAACTCCACTTTCCTGCCTTTTCCCTTCCTGATTAAAGATCTACCTCAGCCTTCAATAAAGTTAATAACCCAGCCTCAACAGCCCTCTGGGGTAAAGAATTCCACAGATTACTACCCTCAGAGAAGAAACTCCTCCTTTACTGAAACAACTGCAGAGGCCAATATCCCGTAACCAAGTAACCCTTTATTTACATGTGCACAGTACATTAGCTGTGATCAGCCAGCTTGGAGTCAGTCCCTTAACTGAGGAGATTCTCAATCCTCTGTTAATATTTTTTTTCTCTACTAAGGAGACTCTAATCTCCTGTGTTTTTTTTATACACTGGCTGTGACCTGCAGTTCAGAGTCAGTCCTTGATCTGAGGAGATTCTAACTTCCCTGTTAATATTAGTCAGTCAGTGCCTCCTGATTGGCCCAGGTTAACAGCCCCAATCAAGGACCTCGTAGTCAATGAGGTCCATCAGGTTCCAATCACTACATCATCTCTGTTTTAAATATAGGCCACTACTTCTTCTGAGATGATGACGTCTGGTCCGAGAATCTCCTACAATGGGAAGTAACCTTTCTGCATCTACATTAGATTAAATTCGGAGGGAATTCGACAGCTTTGGGTTTCAGTGGCTGAAGACAACACGGACATTTACTATAAACCGACCGACTACCACAGCTACCTAGACTACACCTCCTCCCACCCTGCCCCCTGTAAAAACGCCATCCCATATTCCCAATTCCTTCACCTCCGCTGCTTCTGCTCCCAGGAGGACCAATTCCAATACCGAACAACCCAGATGGCCTCCTTCATCAAAGACCGCAATTTCCCCCCAGACGTGGTTGACGATGCTCTCCACCGCATCTCCTCCACTTCCCGCTCCTCCGCCCTTGAACCCCACCCCTCCAATCGCCACCAGGACAGAACCCCACT
>NC_057711.1:12323757-12383687 GCF_004010195.1 Chiloscyllium plagiosum | reverse complement strand
GTGCTGAATCCGGGAGTTGGGACTGAAATAAGGTGGGGGGAGGGGAAATGAGGAAGCTGGAGAAATCTACATTCATCCCGTGTGGTTGGAGGGTTCCTAGGCGGAAGATGAGGTGCTCTTCCTCCAGGTGTCGTGTGGCAAGGGTCTGGCGATGGAGGAGGCCAAGAACCTGCATGTCCTTGGCGGAGTGGGAGGGGGAGTTAAAGTGTTCAGCCATGGGGCGGTTGGGTTGGTTGGTGCGGGTGTCCCAGAGGTGTTTCAGCACTGCCCTCTTGACCTTCAATCTTCTTCCTGACCTCTCCGCCCCCATCCCCTTTCCGGCCTATCACCCTCACCTTAACATCCTTCCACCTATTGCATTCCCAACGCCCCTCCCCACTACCTTTTATCTTAACCTGCTTGGCACACTTTCCTCATTCCTGAAGAAGGGCTTATGCCCAAAACATCGATTCTCCTGCTCCTTGGATGTTGCCTGACGTTGCGCTTTTCCAGTAACACATTTTTCAGCTCTGAAGACAACAATCACAAGTTGTGTTTTATGAATTGGAGAGAAGCAGAGATGATACAGCAGTTTCCATGAAATAATATGTCCAAGAACTATCTTCAGGAACTGAGCAGGTACTCTGAGGCACTTGTTGAGTGTGGTGCTGGAAAATCACAGCAGGTCAGGCAGCATCCGAGAAGCAGGAGAATCGATGTTTCAGGCAGGAGCCGTTCATCAGGAATGACGCATTTGTTAGACAGAGCAAAGTTAACTGGCCCCAATGTGAGGTGTGTTGAGTCTAGGGGCTTGGAGCAAGCAATCCTGAGGCAAAGTGGGAGGCAATCCTCGGCACCCTGGCCAGGGCAGGTGTGGGGGTGCTCATAAAGCAGCATGGATCAGTGGTCACTCAGAAAAAGGGCAGGACATGTCTCTATTATCCCTATTGTACTTCAATGTAATCCTGACATGTGCGTTATAAATGACCTCCCCTTTCTTGTCACCCGTTGCATAATCAAACTTGAAATGTTGACAGCTTATGTGCGGGTGTTAGTGGAGTGCCAAAAGAGCCAATTTCATCTCCTGGGCACAGCCATTTTGACTATGCCAGGCAGAGACACTTCAACCAACCAGCCAATGCTAATCAAATCAGTCCACATGGATCAGAATGAGTTGGGAGACAGATATGGTGAAGAACATTCAGATAGAGTTTAAAGAAATCAGCAGTAATTCTTAATGGAAATAGACAGAATCATGGCAGAGTTTTTCACTCTCTGTACTGTTCTCTCTTAATTGATTCACTTCAGTTTATGACACACACACACACACACACACAGAACACAGACGTTACAGTGCAGTACAGGCCGTTTAGCCCTCGATGTCGTGCCAACCTGTGAAATTAATCTGATGCCCTACACCATTCCATTATTATCCATATGTATGTCCAATGCCCATTTAAATGCCCTTAACATTGGTGAGTCTCCTACTATTGCAGGCAATGCGTTCCATGCCCCTACGACTCTCTGAGTAAAGAAACTACTCTGACATCTGTCCTAGATCTATCATCCCTCAATTTAAAGCTATGTCCCCTCATGTTAGCCTTCACCATCCGAGTGGACCACTGTCCACTCTATCTAACACTCTGATTATCTTATACATCTCAATTAAGTCTCCTCTCAATCTTCTTCTCTCCAACGAAAACAGCCTCAGTTTCCTCAGTCTTTCCTCATAAGACCTTCCATCCATACCAGGCAACATCCTAGTACCTCTGAACCATTTCCAAAGCTTCCACACCCTTCCTATAATGCATTTTCTAATCCTTATGGATTACTATCTTAATGAGAAGTAATCCAAGGGATTTTGAGAAGTAATTTAATCTAATGTAATCTAATCTAATCTAATTATGGACTCTGAGAGCAAAGTCCAAGCCTTTATATTTGTTCACAGAGCTTCTGCCAGCACTGATTAAACAAAAAAGAGAGGTTGCTGAATTTATGAACATTGCAAATGGCCCAGAATTTGTTGGATTGAGGGCCACAAATCAGATTTCTTGTCGTTACTCTTCATTCCCAAAGATTCCTGCTTCTGAATTTACTGGGTGTAGTGAGGATAACTGGGCATCTGGGGTCTTGGTGAATAACAGGACTTCTCAGTTTACCTATGGATTAAAGGAGGCTTCAGAGTGATCTAGACAAGTGGCAGCTGCAGTATATGGTGGAATAATGTGAAGTTAGACATGTCGGTGTGAAAAACAGAAAGGAAGAGAACTATTTAAACGGTGATATATTGGGAAGTGTAGATCTACAAAGGGGTCTGGGTATCCTTGTCCACCAGAAAATAAAAGTAGATGGGAAAGTGCAGCAAACAATTAGGAAGGCAAATGGTTTATTGGCCTTCATTGCAAGAGGGTTTGAGTTCAGAAACAGAGATGTCTTACTGCAGTTATACAGAGCATGGGTGAGACCACAGCTGGAGAATTGTGTGCAGTTTTGGTCTTTCTACCTAAGAAAGGAATGGACTTACCATTGAGAGAGTGCAGGGGAGATTCATTCGACAGATACAACAGGACTGTTGGATGAGGAGAGACTGGTTCACCTGGGTCTGTTTAGAGGAATGAAATGGGATTGAAACATACTGATTGAAACATGTAAAATTCTAAAAGGGTAGGACAGACGAGCTGCAGGGCAGATGTTTTCCCTGGCTGGGGAGTCTGGAACCACAGCTCACAATCTCCAGACATGGGATAGACAATTTAAGGTAGAGATGAGGAAAAATCTATTCACCCAGGGAGTGGAGGCCAAGTCATTGAATATATTCAAGAAAGAGATGGATACATTTCAGATATTAAAGGCATCAGAGATATGGTGAGAAAGTGGGAATATGGTATTGAAATAGAGAATCAGCCATGAATGTACAGCAGGCTTGAAGGGCCAAATGGCCTACTCCTGCTCCTAGTGTCTATACTTCTATCATCCCACTAACCAATGAGATGAAGAAAGGTGCAGGACAGATGAAAGAGAAGGAAATAGGACAAATTTGAGCTTCATTAGAGACAGATGAAAGAGAAGGAAAATAATATTTAATTAAGAGACAAAGAGGAAAGAGATCCAGAAGAAATATAAAAATAAATATAAAAATCTCAAAGAAATTAGGCTCTCTGGACTAGGTGAATGAGATTACAGGAGCATTCATTAGCCCATTAGCAGAATCCATACAGTATAAAATAACAAGCCAAGTAATTTTGCTGGTAATTAATGTTCATAGGCAGCAATCTATTGACACTCAGAGGGAGGGTGAGGATGAGGGTGAGATCCTGGTTTCCAGTGAGGCCAATGACAACATCACAAAACCTCCAAGGAGATTCTGATGAAGGGTCACTGGACTTGAAACATTAACTCTGATTCCCTCTCTCTACAAATGCTGCCAGTCCTGCTGGGTTTCTCCAGCAATTTCTGGTTTTGTTTTAGTTTATTACTCCAAGCATATAAGCCACACCAGTTTCAACACTCACTGTATGCCATAAAATTTACAATTTTGGAATTCATTCACAATCCGATAGGGAATGACCCACAGATAATTGAGACGCACCGCAGTGTTGGTCATTATTACAACTGACATAAGGAAGAGCATTCTCCTGCTTTGTCCTAAATACAGCACATAGAGGGAGATCAGAAAGGTTTACAAGAAGGAGATAGACATAGTTCACGGGGCTAAAGGGATCAAAGGGTATGGGGAAAGCAGGGGACTGAAGCAGGCTGGAAGGGCTCAATGGCCGACTGCTGTTTTCATTTTCAATGTTAATGTCTAATCAGAGTTGACTTGTCAACCAATCAGCATCCTCCCCTCCTGATGTTTAAGTTGTTGTGATGGTGTGAGGTTTGGCGTTCTTACATTTGTCCTGATGAGTGCAGCTTCATCCCCAGGTCTCTCTTCTCAGCAATCTTGCCATTTATCAATCTGACTGGCTCAGGAGATATCCACTTGCTTGTTCCTGTTCACTCAGCTCCCAGATATCACTGTGACATTTCCATTGAGGAGAGGCATAAACATTATATCCTTGTCTCTTACAGCCAGACACATTGTGATCACAACTACTCTAGCACACCTCAAAGGAACATGAGGGAGGCACTGTTCAGCCCCTCATAACTGCTCCATCATGCAATTAGATTATGCAAAATTCACACCTTATCTCCATTTACCAACATTTGCTCTATAGCTCCTGATAACTTTACCCAACAAAGATATGCTGATCTCATGGAGCTGTCTGAGGTTGGGAATTCTTCAGCGAGTAACTCACCTCCTGACTCCCCAAAGCCTGTCCATTATTGACAAGGGACAAGTCAGGAATGTGTTGGATGAACGCAGCTCCAACCACACTCAAGAAGCTTGACACCATCAGAACAAAGCAGCTGTTTGATTGTGATCTCTTACACTATTTTAAAATTCACTTCCTCCAGCAATGGAACTCTTTGGACAAACACATGATCAACTACAAGAACAACGACAGTTAGAGACAAAACAAAAACTGCAGATACTGGAATCCAAGGGAGACAAGTAGGAGGTTAGAAGAACACAGCAAGCCAGCATCAGGAGGTGGAGAAATCAACGTTTCGGGTATAACCCTTCTCCTGAAATGGAGGTGAGGGTGGGGGAGTTGCAGATAAAGGGGGGGAGGGGGGTTTGGTTGGGGAGAGGGGCCAAATGGTGAGGTGGTGATGGGTGAACACAGGTGGTGGTACATCCTCGTTGGTCAATGCGAGGAATGAATCCATTTGGTAGCTGGAAGGAAAGATCAGTTAAGTGGAATGGAAGGAAGGAGATGGGGCTGGTTAAGGGAGTCTGGGGATGGGTGGGAAGGTTATTTGAAATTGGAGAACTCAATGTTGAGTCCTCCGGATTGTAGGCTGCCCAGGCAGAACTCCAGTTCCCAGGAAGGGTCACCAGACCTGAAACGTTAACTCAGATTTCTCTTCACACATGTTACCAGACCTGCTGAGCTTTTCAAGCAACATCTGGTTTTGATTCTGATTTACAGCATCCGCAGTTCTTTCAGTTTTTGTTAAGGACAGCAGATACAAGGCAACACCTAAACCTGCAAACCACTCACGATCCTGAATTGGAAAAAGATCATCATTCCTTTGATTCCATGAATCAAAATCCTGGAAGAAGTGCATTGTGGGTGTTCCTACAGCACTCAGACTGCAGCAGTTCAAGAAATCAGCTCACTTCCTGAAGGCAATAAATGCTGGCCCAGCCAGTGACACCCACATCCTGTGAATGATTTTTTAAAAAGGATAATCACTGCAGCATGTCGTATACTGGAAGGATTCACAAATTGATGCTCGACACATTCTTCATTGGCCATCAGGTCCTGGAGTGCGACTGAAAAGTAGAGGCTGCTGCTGTTATGCATTTCTCCAGGATACCTCCCTGTGTTTAGTTTAAAAATGTTATTTTCCTCCAATAGGATGTAGCACAGAGAGTGTAATTTGCTGGAATGTTTGAATTATGCCTTAGTAAACAGCCACTACCAAAAAAATCATTGATGCAAGCCTTCCTCAAAAATTCCTCAAGCACTTTGAATAATGAGGCTTTGAACTCTCTTAAACCCCACTCAGCAGTAATGTGCACTCAAACAGAGGTCAGCAAGTACGTCCCTTCAATCTGAAGCTACAAATGAGCTGTTTTTTAGTAGCATTAATGAAGGTATGACCTTGTTACAACCCAGGTGCATCCATCCATAGAAAGACTGCAGTCCTTTCTCACTTAACACTGGGACCCATTTGTCTAGAGCAGCCCCCTCTCTACAGCCTGACTAAATGCACTTAGGTTTCAGCAGCAACTCTCTGTCAGTGTGTATCTTATTAATGATGTGTAGCCCCAGCATGGTTGGGCAACAGCCAGAGAATTACAGCCGCTCCACTAAGTGTGCGCCACTCCTAAATCAACGAATTACCTTACAGGTTTACGGAGAAAGAAATTCAGAAACATTTAAAATAGAACGGCCTCCAAAAGGTACATTAAGAACAAGTGCATTTTTATAGAACCTTTAACATAGTGAAATACTTCAGGGTACATCACAGAGGTGACATCAAACAAATCAGATGAAAATCTGACTTGCAACAAATTGTCAATGTTTCATATATATTGAATCTGCTATTGACACTGTACACATTGTGATTTTCAGAACCTCTTCCTTGCTCCGACTGTATATTTGTAGGTTACACAGTAAGTCTGAATCATACTCAATGTCTGAATGAATCACCTGATTTTGCTGATAAACAAACTCACTCTAAAATTAGAATCCCTACACTGTGGAAACAGGCCCTTCAGTGCAATAAATCCACACTGACCCTCCGAAGAGTATCCCACCCTGACCCATTTCCATACATTTACCCCTGACTCATGCACCTTTCCTACACATCCCTGAACACTATGGGGCAATTTAGCACGAGCCAAGAGTGTAGTGCTGGAAAAGCACAGCAGGTCAGGCAGCATCCCAAGAGCAGGAAAATCGACGTTTCGGGCAAAAGCCTCAGGTGCTGCCTTACCTACTGTGCTTTTCCAGCATCACACTCTAACCTCCAGCATCTGCAGTCCTCACTTTCGGTGTGGCAATTTAGCATGGCCAATTCACAGAACCTGCACATTTTTGGATTGTGGGAGGAAACCAGAGCACCCGGAGGAAACCCACGCAGACACAGGGAGAATGTGCAAACTCCACACAGACAGTCGCCCGAGGCTGGATTGAAACCCAGGTCCCTGGTGCTGTGAGGCAGCAGTGCTAACCACTGAGCCACCATGCTGCCCTTAAAAGTAGAGGGGGATAGCAAAACAGCCAGATATGGGGAAGATGATGGCACAGTGGTAAACCAGTCATCAAAAGGCTCAGGCTGGGGCAGTGCTCCATGGTCCAATTTATAAATTAAAATTCAACTAACAGAAGTTTTAGAATGGTGACCATACTAAATACCATTCATTGTGATTAAAAAGACTCAACAAAGTCTTTACTACCTGGTGGGCCTACAAGTGACTCCAGATACACAGCAATGTGGTTGATTCTTAATTGTCCTCTAAAATGGCCAAGCAAGTCACTGACTTCAACACACTAAAACTAAATTGCTGGAGAAACTCTGTAGGTCTGGCAACATCTGTATAGAAAAACCGAAGAAGGTTCACCGGACCCGAAACGTTAACTCTGTTTTCTGGCTCCACAACTGCTGTCAGAGCGACTGAATATCTCCAGCAATATATGTTTTTGTTTGTTTCAGATCTCTGTGTTCCACAGTTCTTTGTTTTATTGCATTGACTTCAAGACTGATTAAAGATGGGCAACAAATGTTGAACTTCCTAACAATGCCCTAATCCCATCAAAAAACGTTTAAAATAGATTCTGATTATCACCATTATTAAAACCTGAAAATGCTCAGCATGCTCTCAGTAAATTAGTACTGTACTCCTCAACGACCATTTGAATTTCGTCATTTAAAGGAACTTAAAACTAACCAGCTTCTGATAAGAATACTATTAGTTGAGTTTGCAGTTTTAATGTGGTGTGTTGAGTGATAAATATTGGACGAGGTAATGAAGAGATCTCACCTGCTGTTCTTCAAAACAGTACTACCAGGTCAACTGTGGGGGGAAGACAGGGCTTGGTTCATCTGAAAGTATCCATGAAAGGAAAGAGATAGCCTGGCAAAGGACATAGCAGATGGGGCACAATTCATAACAGGGAATGAAGGCAAGAAAATAAATCCAGATTTATCTTCCTTAGGAGCTCATAAAACAGTCAATATAAACAATCTCCAAGGTATCTTGACAGCTGTGTCAACAGCACCTGCTGAGCTGAATCAGTTGATTGCTGCTTACCCTATCAATATGATTATATCTGTTTTGAACTACATGCTAACCATTTAGCCAGTTCAGCTCACAAAATCCAGGCTGACAGTTGCAATGCCTTACTGAGGGACTGCCAGACTGCCAGAGGTAACAGTTTTAGCATGAGATAAAGGCAAATGTTGTTCACAACAGCTGAAGGGCGTAGTGAAGCCCTGGGGCAGCTCTAGCTTGGCATCAGGGCCATAATGTAGGCAAGTTCAAAAGGAATCGCTAACTTTACAACTCGTAACTAAATTCTGTCATCATCATCATCATGTTTGCTCTGCCTAAAACAGGTCCTTAGCCCATTCTCTGCTGATGATTCATCATAAGATGCTTCTTTTGTTTGTTTGTGAGACAGGGGTGTCACGGCCAGGCCATTAATTATTGCCTGTCCCTAATTACCCAGAGGACAATTAAGAGTCAACCACATTGCTGTGGGTCTGGAGTCACATTTAAGCTAGACCAGGTGAGATTTCTTTCCCTAAAGGACCTTAGTGAACCAGATGGATTTATAAAACAATTGACGGTGGTTACCCAGTCACCATTAGGCATTCTTTATTTTTTTTAAACCTGAATTATAATTTTATCGTCTGCCATTGTGGGATTCAAACCAATATGCCCTGAAATTAGATGGCACTACTAGTCTAGTGATATTATGACTATACCACCACCCACCTTCTTGACAGCTTTTGTCAGCGGTTTTCCAGTACCTTTCATTTTAAGGGCTAGGGGAAGGTGGCAGGGAATTAAATCTGCTCTGTTTGTGCTATTTTGAATCAAGTGCTAACCATTTAACCAACTTAGCTAACTGCATATACTCCCTGCCACCAACAAAATGCTGTATGATAAGTTAAATATAATTTTAATGTTGATACTGATGATTGAACTTTACTCTTAAAAGATATCTGGCTGTTAAATTTATGAATGGCATGGAAAAGTCTTTAGATGATTCCATGGATAAAGTGTTCTTCTCTAGTGATCCAAATTCATTAATGAATTCATCTCGGTGCTGTTGACAAAGCTGTTATGGTAACTGGGAGATAAATAATTTAATTGACAGTTTTATGAGCTCTAAGAAGTTTTTTTTGTAGTTTTGGAATGACTGTTTGATTACCTTGATATTTGCTGGGAGTGTAATAGGATCACATTTTTCAAATGTAGTTTTTGAATGGTTTTGTTGATACTGATTCTTTCATGAGCAAGCCAAAGTATTATTATTATTGTGGAGGTGTTGAGTTTTGTTTGTACTGTTCAATAAGCAAGTGGAAATGGGATAGATGGAGGTGATGATGAAGGTGAGGATTAATGGGACTCGTCTCCTGAATCAGACCAGTTTCCCAGTGATCACAAGTGGGCCAACTGAGCTCCTGCCTGCCTTGATAACCCCTTGACCATCTTGAGTCTTGTTCTAGCGATGGTGGTGCCAGTTTCAACCTGACCCTGCCATTCCACCTTGAAAGTAGGCACTGCTAGGCAGGACACTGGTTTCCAGTGCAAAGAGGAAAATCTAATTGGGGCTTGAGTCCACAATCTCAGGTGGGCCCACTGAGCCATACTTGACACCTGGCATACAGAAAAGCTCCAATAAAAGCAAACCACTGGACATCTGAAATAAAAAGTACCACAGGAACTAAGCATATCTGGCAGCATCTGTAGAATGAGAAACAGAGTTAACATTTTGATTCTGATATGATTCTTCTTCAGAACTGAAAGGAGCTGGAAAATGGTGGGTTTTATGCTGTCGACACTGGGAATGAGGGGCAAGTAGAAGAGATGAAAGAAATTGGAGCCTCTACTATCACTATCCATAGCTCTGAACTAAAACATGCATGTATGTTACCACAGCAACGTGGCTCCCAGAGGAGATGGGGCACTGATGGTTGACTGGATGGCCAATGGGCTACCAATAGCAGAGGGTTTGGTCCCCATTCCAGCTGGAGTAGGTCTCCAGTCTGCTTCCTTGCCCTACCCATGGTGGAGCTGGTGTCATTGTGGGTGGGACCTGTCAGTTGTGAAGAAGATTGGAGGAGATGTCAGAGATTGTAACTATGAAAACAGCAAATGTGTTATTATTAGACCTAAGCTGCTTTCCTAGTTTTGAATGGTAATGGATCCTGGCTTTCTGACACCTCAGGTATCGATTCTAAGACCTACAGTAAGCACAAATATCTCATTAGCATTGTCTTACACAGAATTCTTGTTAAATTCAGGCATGCTTATTCTGCCAAGAAATAAATCTTTAGGATGTTGCAGAATAATCACTTCAGTCTATTTCAACTACATAGTCAGTGCTTCCATTACTTTCTTAGAGATTTTTTGACGATGACTTGCTTTCCCTATTGCTTTGTTCTCTTTCTTCAGTCTCCAAGTATTACCTACTGAAGAGATTAGAAGGTTCTCTAGCTTCGGAAAATATTTATTCAATTAATACAGCTGTTAGCTTTTATTTTAAATCTTGCTGTCTGAAAATGATGTGCTGAGTATATCAGATCTCTGTCCTACCCCAATCACTTCAACATCTTTACACTATTGTTTCTTGCCCCTTTGCTGCCTCCATGTGTCAATTACTTGTTTGCTTTTCCCGCTCACTCTAGGAGGGAAACTCTGGACTTTCTCCAGAGGAGAGGACCCAGCTTCTCTCATATCGTCTCTTCAACAGGAATTGTCCATTGGCCTTTCTCTCTCTCTTTTTTCCAGGCTTTACCTTAGCAATGTGGTCAGAATAAGCCCAGCCCAAACATAATGACCTTGACAACATTATGACAGGTCTTACTAATACTATGTAAGTCAGTCCACAGCTGGAATACTGTGAACAGTTTTGGGCCCCTTATCTAAGGAAAGATAAACCTGCATTGAAGGAAATCCAGAGAGTGTTCGCTATGTTGATTCCTAGTGTGGAGGGACTGCCTTGTGAAGAGAGTTGAGTAAATTGGGTGTATGCTCATTGGAGTTTAGAAGAATGAGAGGTGACCTTATTCAAATGTACAAGATTCTTTTGCGGGAAGGTTGTATCCCCACATGGGAGAGTTTAGGGCCAGAAGGCACCATCTCAGAATAAGGGATTGCCCATTTAAGATAGAGGTGAGGAGAAATTTCTTCTCTCAGAGGGGAGTGAATCTGTGGAATTCTTTGCCACAGAGGGCTGTCAAGGCTGGGTAATCAGTATATTAAGGATGACATGTTTTTAATCAGGAAGGGAGTCAAGGATTACGGCAAAAAAACAGGAAAGTGGAGTTAAAGATTATCAGTCAAGAGTGTGGTGCTGGAAAAGCACAGCAGGTCAGGCAGTATCTGAGGAGCAGGAAAATTGACGTTTCGGGCAAATTCCTGATGAAGGGCTTTTGCTCGAAACGTTGATTTTCCTGCTCCTCAGATGCTGCCCGACCTGCTGTGCTTTTCCGGCACCACAATCCTGACTCTAATCTCCAGCATCTACAGTCCTCACTTTCGCCTTAAAGATGATCAGATCAGCTGTGATCTCATTGAATGGTGGGGCCTACTTCTATGCTTTTCCAGCACCACTCTAATCTAAACTCTGCCTTGTTCACCAGCCTGTCTACCCACTGAGATTCATCACATCTTGCAGCTTGCTCTGCAATTGCTTCATTGATTCTTCGGTGACCACACATTAATCATTCAAATTAATTATCGAAGAAGGAAAACAGAATTTACACGTCTCCCCTCCATATTTTCAGGTTGATCAGAATTATAAACATTGATACACCCCCTTCCCGCAACCTTTTTGGAAGGATGAAAAGACAACCATCAGACAGTCCTGTCAGATTTGTGAATGGAGAATGAAGTGGGAGTTGGTGTAAAAAGCACGGAGTGGCAGCTGATGATGCCTTGAGTTGTGAGGCTATAAATAGAGATGGCAGATTTAATTATGGGGAACACACATTAAAATAGCCACGGTCAAGCCAAATCATTAGTCATTGTTACAGAGTAATTTCTGAAACATATTCACATTATTTCATATTTTTAAAAATGAATTTGGCTGGAAAAACGCTGAGCATAATCAATGTTTTAGCTCTCTTCCCTTTGTTAAAACTCCCCCTCAGCATATCCACTGAAATCTGCTTCATTTTAACTGTAATATTCTCCAGTTCAAACAGCCTTGAGAGGTTGAAAGGCTTATTCCTGTCCCCCAGTTTGAATTCCATCTCTTCTAGTAACACTGCCATTGGCTGCCTGGTCTTCAGTGACTTTGGCCTAATTCTGGAATTTGTTTCTATTAGTTTGTGGAACGTGGCTGGGCCAGCATTTATTGCCCGCCCCGAGTTGCCCTTGAGAAGGTGGTGGTGAGCTGCCTTCTTGAACCAATGCAGTCCACATGCTGTAGGTTGACCCACAATGCCGTTAGGGAGGGAATTCAAAGATTTTGACCCAGAGTCAGCGAAGGAATGGTGATCTATTTCTAAGTCAGGATGGTGAGTGGCTTGGAGGGGAACTTGCAGGTGGCAGTGTTCCCATGTATCTGCTGCCCTTGTCCTTTAAACAGTGGAGATTGTCTGTTTGCAAGGTGCTTTGGAGGAACCTGGCTGACTCTCCTGTGAAGTACCTCATGAAGAACATTTCATTACATTCAGCGGTAGGGCGTGCATGGTGTTCTTGTTGTAAGCCAGGCTTTGAATCCTTGGGCCTAGTTATGAATCAGACTTGACAGCTCAAACATAACCTGTTTCTGTCCCTACAGCTCACTGCTGCCCTCTACTGTCGGTCATCTTAGCCTTCACACCAACTTTCCAAATTGTATAACACAATTCGACCTCTCTGTAAAGAATGTTCTTTCAACCTGCAATGCATTGAGACTTGAGCCAATATAAGATTGTGACATTCTACAACATATCCATCTTAATTATAGGGGAGGCAGTGGTGTACTGATATGATAATTCGATTAGTGATAGAACCCCAGGCCAATAGTCTGGGGATGTGGATTCGAATCACATTATAGGACACGGTGAAATGTGAAAATATCGAATAAAATGCTTGCCCTAATAGGGACCATGTAACCATTGCTGACTGTTACAACTCCAGCCTGGTTTACTGATATCCTTCAGAGAAGGAAATCTGCCATCCTTACCTGGTCTGGCCTGCAGGTGACTCCAGACCCACGGCAATGTGGTTGACTCTTGACTGTCCTCTGAAATAGCCCTAACACATCACTCAGTAGTTAATAGGCATTAAATGCTGTTCCAGCCAGCAACACCCAAATTCCGAGAATGAGTAAAATGAATAGATCTTCCTGGGATGTGGAGATTGCAGGCAGAACATTTGGAATTGTGATGGGAAGCTGTGTTCTTGAACAGTAACTGAAGTTCAGTGGTCACTCCCTAACAACAGTTACCTTAGACAGCAAGTTCCAGAGTCCTGACTGTAGGAACAGCGATCCAGTTTCATGTCAGGACGGCATCTGTCAGAGGTAAACGTGTGGGGCATATATCAATTAGATTTTGACCCAGAGTCAGTGAAGGAATATCGATATATTTCCAAGTCAGGATGGTGAGAGCCTTGGAGGGGAACTTGCGGATGGCAGTGTTCCCATGTTGATATTGAAGGAGGCGTAGAAGTAGGCCCCACCATTCAATGAGATCACAGCTGATCTGATCATCTTTAAGACAAAAGTGAGGACTGCAGATGCTGGAGGTTAGAGTCAGGATTGTGGTGCTGGAAAAGCACAGCAGGTCGGGCAGCATCTGAGGAGCAGGAAAATCGACATTTCGAGCAAAAGCCCTTCATCAGGAATTTGCCCGAAACGTCGATTTTCCTGCTCCTCGGATGCTGCCTGACCTGCTGTGCTTTTCCAGCACCACACTCTTGACTGATAATCTTTAACTCCACTTTCCTGTTTTTTCGCCGTAATCCTTGACTCCCTTCCTGATTAAAAACATGTCAACCTTAATAACCTTCACAAGCCCTCTGTGGCAAAGAATTCCACAGATTCACTCCTCTCTCTGAGAGAAGAATTTTCTCCTCACGTCTATCTTAAATGAGCACTCCCTTATTCTGAGATGATGTCTTCTGGCCCTAAAAGAATGGGGAGGAGGATGGGATTAGGGTACTGACCTCAATGAGTTGCCATGAATCATATTGAATATCTTCGATATGTTCATGGGATTGGTGGTGGGCGGCAAACAGGTGAAGAGTGGTGACAGTCCAAAGGGTCTTTCTGGCAACAACTTTTGTTTTTTATATTCATTCACCGGCTAGACCAGCATTTATTGTCCATCCCTAATTGCCCGGGGAGAAGTTAAGAGTCAACCACATTGCTGTGGGTATGGAATCACACATTGACCAGACCAGGTAAGGATGACAGATTTATCTCCCTAAAGGGCATTAGTGAACCGGACGGGATTTCCCCCGACAATCATCAATAGATTCATGGTCATCATTAGACTCTTAATTCCAGATTTTGATTGAATTCAAATTCCACCAACAGCAAGATTCGAACCCAGATCCTCAGAACATTTCCTGGGGGTCTATGGATTAACAGTCCAGCAATAATACCACGAGGCCACTGCCCCAGATCAAGGCTTTCTAATAGATTTCAGAGGTATTACATGGATGTTTCAGCAGTATTTAATAAAACCAACTACTGACAGGTCTATAACATCAGTTGTTATTTGATACTGGGGAGTTTGACTGCAAAGCTGTGTTTCCACGGTTGCTAAGATGACCCCTGGCAATGACGTTGTCAATAAACACAGCTCTTTCAGAAACTGGTCAAATTTTGTCTCCCAGCATTCCACAGAACTTGGAAACTAGACGGAAAATAAATCTAGATATTAATCAACAGATGGCACAGGCAATTAGCCACACAATGATTTCCAAGCTCTAAAGGATTTGTCTCAATTATGAGATTGCAGTAAAATTATAAATAATCCTTGCAGACTAATGAGCTATAAGCAGCCACTACACATGTGTTCCCACCACCATTTCTTGGGAAATGTTAATTCCAAAGAAACCTTCATATTTTCGTAAAATCATAGAATCTCTACAGTGTGGAAACAAGTCCACACTGATGCATTCCCTTACCGTACACTCTACATTTACCCCTGACTAATCCACCTAACCTATCCTACACATCCCTGAACACTACAGGCAATTTAGCATATCCAATTCACCTAACCTGTACATCTTTGGACCGTGGGCGGAAACCCACGCAGATACAGGGAGAATGTGCAAACTCCACACAGACAGTCACCTGAGGCTGGAATCGAACCCGGGTCCCTGGCGTTATGAAGCAGCGGTGCTAACCACTGAGTCACCATGCTCATGAACACTGCATGTGAGATTATTACAAGGCAAAGATTTTGGGGAGAGATCGGTGGGGTTTGTGATGATCATTGTCATGAGTGTGATTCTCAGCAGTTTTATAAGACCTGTTTAGCAATAACAGGGATAGCAGAAACAACATTGCACAGGAAGGAACAGTTCAAGAGGTGTGTTTAATCGGAGAAATGGACAACCAAGAGATAACGAAGCTAAAGAAACAGCACCATTCTGACTTGGAAATATATCGCCGATCCTTCACTGTCACTGGGTCAAAATCCTGGAACTCCCTCCCTATGGGCATTGTGGGTCTACCGACAGCGCATGGACTGTGGTGGTTCTAGAAGGCAGCTCATTCTCACCTTCTCAAGGGCAACTAGGGCCAGGCAATAAATGCTGGCCAGCCTTGGACACCCAGTCCCACAAGTGAATACAAAAAATAAAAGCAGCAATTTTCCAAGAGTTAACAACACGAATGAACCTGTTAAACATTCCTAAAAATAGATATGAAGTCCAAGTTTTTCATCTTACCATCATGTCAAGTCTTAAACACAAGAAAAAACAACTTTAGAAAGAAAATATCAATTTATACAGCAGGAAAAGAGGATGCTGATGGGTTGAGCTAGGGTTGGCATGGAGATGCAGCAGGAACTGTCAATCTTAGTTAACTGTCTAAATTCAAACCAGATGATGGCCAGGGCATTGCCACAGGGATGCAGCAGGGGTTGGCTGTCTCCATAGCATATTTGTGACAGAAGGTGCAATGTCTGGACATATTCGTTTGGCCTGCAAAGGGCCCTCTTTGTGAATAAACGTAGCTTCGTAAATGAATCACACTGTGAGCCAGATTAATAATCTTCAACTGGTTTCTGCTGAAACACTTGGCACTGCCAGAGTTATTAAGCAAATGCTGTCCAGCAGCAGAGACACATCTAATGCTGGACACTGAGTGGAACTTTGTCCTTCTTAGGCTATTGAGACAAATTGCCAGTGTGATGACATAAAAACTCAGTGGATCATTTCAGGGAGCTACAAGGTGGATTCTGCTCCCTGTACAATCCCAGTCATCAAAGGGGTCACGTGCTGGTTTAGCAAGAGATACAGAAGTGAGAGGAACCATCTGAGGAGGAAGATGAGAGTGAGAATCCAAAGACAGGTCAGGTGGACTGTCAACGATGTTTCCACATATTCACTCCCACCACCAACGCTCAGTAGCAACAGTGTGTACTATCTACAAGATGCACTGCAGAAATTTACCAAGGCTCCTTAGACAGCACCAGCCAAACCCACACCACTTCCAATTAGAAGGCAAAGAGCAGCAGATACATGAGGACACCATAAACTGCAAGTTCTCCTCAAAGCCACTCACCACCAGCTCACCACTACCTTCTCAAGGGCAATTAGGCATGGGCAATAAATTCTGGTGATGTCCATGTCCCTCGAATGAATAAAAAGTCAGGGCATTGGTCCATGGAGGCTGCGAGAACCTTACTGCCATTGGTTTTAAGGATGAGTGAGCCTAGTTAATATTTCATTCGCACAGTTGGCTGTCAGCCCTCTGCTTGATGAATGTTACGTTCCTCAAGGACCGAGCTGTTTTTCAATGTGATTGATCCATGCACTAAAACGCTGACAATCTTTCACTATGACTCTGATATCTTCACCTCTGCAAAACATTCACTGGGGGTGCAAATCTTCATGGACCGATGCTGGCATTGAAGCAGCTGTGATATAGTGAGCACTTCCACTAGCTCACACTCCTGGAAATGGTCCTTATATCAAAGATGTATGGGTGACATCAGGGTGAATGCTAACCGAGTTCCCTCACATCACACCCTCACTATCTCTGCAGAGCGTTACAAATCTTCCTTGCAATACCTGAGCATCGTCAATGGTACTTCCATTAGTTTAGGTTGTGAAATGCACATCTGGTCCCTCTGCTACACTTCACAATAATGGTAATTTGACACGTGATTTGCACATTGACTACCAACAGCTGTAAATGATATCGCTTAAATGGCTGAGAACACCAAACATAGAGCTCTCTCTTAGAGGCTGTACACACACGACTGGTTCCACCAATGCTCCAACAAGATGCTTGTCTGTGACCTACCAGCCAGACATTCCCAGGACTTGGCTCCTCTCCTAGATCTTATGGATATCCTCAGTATCCCCCAGGGAAACCCACTGGGGCTTCACAGCAATTCCCATCGTATAGGTGTTATGTGATTCTGTCACAGAGAGGGTTATGTACAGTCACCCCCTTTGCTCAGATGAGTAAGGTGTGGTGACTGAGATATAATATTACCTTCTGACTGGTGGAAGGTGTTCCATATCTTTCCCACTGGATAACTTTAACCTATTGTCTTACTGTTAGAAGGGTACAAATGAAGATATAATGACAGATGTGCATATGATATGTAATTACTGAACCCCTGTGCCACTGAGAAGGAATATTGCCTTCTCCCTCCCATTATGTCAAAGTTTTCAGTCTGGTCTCTGCTGTGGAGGTGAACAGAACCTCCTGACTGGTCACTTTGCAAGAGTTGGGCAGGCATTCCCTCTGCGCTTTGGGAATGGAGACACCAACTTGCACAGAGTGAAGTGAAAGGTGCACCCTCCTTGGCTTGAGCTGCTGGGGGCAATGGTGTCACAAGCAGAGAAAGCTGGCATGGCAGGGCACCGCTGGAGTATCCTGGGATGAAACTGGCCGCTATCTATCTGTTGCTCCTTCTCTCCACAGGTGCCTGCTGGCATTGCCATACCACCTGGAGAAGATGGGTATCTGGATTGATGCTGAGATTTCTCATCCCCCCCTCCCTCACTTTGACCCTGCGTGAAAGTACAGATAAGAACGCACATCAGCAGTCTCTGGGCATTCTACTGGACCCGGGACTCCAAGGTATTCACCACCCTTAATATACAGACAAACATACAAAATACGAGCAGATGTAGACCATTTGGCCCCTTGAGCCTCCTCCACTATTGAATAAGATCATGACTCACCTGTTTGCGTTTTGAATTCCACATTCCCACCTACCCCCAATAATCCTTGATTCACTTGCCTGACAGGAATCTATCTACCTCTGCCTTAAATATTCAATGGCTATGCCTCCACCAAATTCTGAGGCATTGAGTTCCAAAGATGTACAACCCTTTGAGAGAAAGAATTCTCCTCACCTCTAGTTTGAAAGAATGACCCCTAATTTTAAAACAGTGCCCCCTGGCCCTGGAGTAACCTGTAAGAGGAAACATCCTTTTCAGATACAGCATAGGAGCAGGAACAGACCATTTGGCCCTTGCATCTGCTCTGCTATTCATTATGATCATGACTGATCATCCAACTCAGTTCCCTCTTACTCTCCACACCCTTTGATCCCTTTAGCCCTAAGAGCTATATCTAACTCCTCCTTGACAACATTCAATGTTTTAGCCTCACACAGGCTCACCACTCTCTGTGTGAAAAAATTTCTCCCCATCTCTGACCTGAATGGCCTACAACATATCATGAGAATGTCAATCCTTGTTCTGGACTCCTCGGTCACCTACCTCTCCAATCTATCTTGCTGTCATTTTATGAGCATACAAAGTAGGAGATGAGGTACATCACTCTGCCTCTAGACCCATCTCCGCCATTCAATTCTCATCAATAACTGATAATCCTTAATTGCCCTAACAAGGGCAATCTGGCTGAACGAGAATCTATCTACCTCCATCTTAAAGATATTCAATTACCCCATCCCCACTGCATTCTGAAGCACAGACTTCCAAAATTACACCATTATCTGAGAGAAAAAAAATTACTCCTCACTCTGTCCTGAAAGAACAATTTCTAATTTTGAGAATTCTGGACTCACCCACACAAGGAAACATCCTTCCCACGTTCACCTTGTCACAACCATTCAGGACCTTACTCACTTCAAACAAGTCGCCTCTCCCTCTTCTAAATTCCAGTGGGAACAAGTGCAGCATGTCCACCCTCCTCCCATAACGCACCTGGCTCCTTCCAGGTATCAATCTGCTAAACAGTCTCTGATTAAATTAAAATCTATATCTGTGAGGTTATGCAGTTTGGAAGAAGTAACACGATAAGGGAGCATTCAATGAATGGCAGGACACTAGGTAGCTCAGAGGAACAGAAGGATCTTGGGATACTTGTCCACAGATCTCTAAAGGTGACAGGACATGTTGGTAGGGTATTTAAGACAACATATGGGACACTTGCCTTTATCATCTATGGCATAAATTATAAGAGCAGAGCGGTCATGTTGGAGCTGTTCAGGACTATGGTGAGGCCACAGCTGGAGTACTGTGTGCATTTCTGGTTCCCACACTATAGGAAGGATGGGATTGCACTAGAGAGGGTGCACAGGAGAACCAGATGTTGCCTGGGATGCGCTATGAACAGAGGCTGGATAAGCTCGGGTTGTTTTCTTTGGAGCAAAGAAGGCTGAAGGGGATCCTGATCGAGGTTTATAAAATTATGAGAGGTATGGACATAGTGGATAAAAGGAGCTGTTCCCTTACTTGAAAAGTCAATAACAAGGAGGTATTGTTTAAAGATGGAAGGTTTCAAGGGCATTTAAGGGAAAATCTTTTCACCCAGAGGTGGTAAAGCTCTGGAAAAGCACTGCCTCTGAGGGTAGTTGAGGCAGGAAAACCTCACAACCTTTAAAAAGTATTTGAATGTGCACTTGAAATGTCATAACATTCAAGACGATAGGCCTAGTGCAGGAAAGTGAGATTTGATGGGCTCTTCTGTATTGTCTGATTCTAAGATTCTTTTCTTAAATAAAGAGACTAAACCTTGTGCACAGGATTCAAGATGTAGCCTCACCAATGCTCTGTGCAACTGAAGCACAGCGTCCTTATTTTTATATTAAATTCTTCTCAGAATAGAGAGTAATATTCAATTAATCTTCTTGATTATACTGTGTATCTGCATATTAATATTTTGTGATTCATGCACAGGAACACTTAAAATCTCTCTACACATCAGAATAATGCAATCATTCTCCATGTGAGTAAGCATTAGACAACTGGACTTAATAAGCTTTAATTGATTGAGTTGGCAATACTCCCACAGCCAAAGCTCCCTGGTGGTAGGATGGACCTCAGGAAGCAGCAGGTTGCCCAGCAACATAATCATTTGTTCCTACCTACCTCCACCCCCCATTTCTGTGTTCACACCATCCCCACACCCTCTGCTTTTAGGGCCTAAAAATACAGCATTAGACCTTCATAAACATGGCGCCTTACAGAGGCAGAGGATTGGATAAAACAACAATTTGGATTTCTTTTGCATCTGATATGTGGTCTTCCTAAATTACAAGTGATTTGGCTTCATAAGTACTTCATTGGCAGTAACATGTCTTTTGATGGCCCGAGATTGCAAACAAAGTTATATAAGTGCCAAACTTTCATATATTGTAATCTCCCACAGCATATATCAAAGTGTAAATTCTTTTTTATTCTTTGATGGGATGTGGGGGTCACTGGCAAGGATAGCATTTATTGCCCATCCATAACTACTCTTGAACTGAGTGGCTTGCTGAGCTATTTCAGAGATGCAACGGTTAACCACATTGCTGTAGGTCTGGAGGCACATGGGGCTAGACTAGGTAAGAAGGACAGATTTCCTTCCCTAAATGAATGGATTAATAATTTATTGTTATTTGTATTTTTTACAATAAAAGAATACAGTGAAAAGTGTTGACGTCGCCATACCACATTAGCAAACCATTTCTTGTTAACCACATTTGACGAGCAGTCACCATTGCTACTTATAGATTTATTAGTTGAATTCCATGGTTGCAGTGGTGGGTTTTGAACCCCATGTAACTGGGGCGTTAGCCTGGACCTTGGGCTTCACAGTCCAGTGATTAGATTAGATTCCCTACAGAGTGGAAACAGGCCCTTCGGCCCAACAAGTCCACACCGACCCTGCGAAGAGCAACACGCCCACCCGGACTAATGCGCCTAACCTATGGGCAATTTAGCATGGCCGATTCACCTGACCTGTACATCTTTGGACTGTGGGAGGAAACCGGAGCACCCGGAGGAAACCCACACAGACACGGGGAGAATGTGCAAACTCCACACAGAAAGTCACCCGAGGCTGGAATTGAACCTTGAACCCTGGCGCTGTGAGGCAGCAGTGCTCACCACTGAGCCACCGTGGCACCCATATTACCCTTAAATCACCATCAATGGCCCAACAATGTCTAAGGGATAGCTTCATGTGATGGGGGGGGGAAGAGAAACCTTGGTGTCATAGAGTGGCCAATGGATACTCTCGAAAATGGCTGGGAAAGTGAACAAACATTTATCAAACAGATCACAACATTTATAAAGAAGCATATCTGGGTTATCAATTCTAATCATTTCTGTTTTTGCTGACTGTGAGCAAAATAATGCATCGAAGCAAGAGGCCCCAGGGAAGGAGTATAAAGAGCTAAAGATAAGAGACCAAGGAGATGTAAGGAAAACGCAAATGTTCTCTTTTTGTTTTACTGGGAGAGGAATGTTCATGCATGTGGAGGACAGAGAAATTGAAAATTGTTTCATAGTTACCATGAAGTGAAACTGGCTTTAAATTGCTCAGATTAAACAGCAGTCAATAGAATCAGCAATGTGGAAACAGGCAATTCGCCCCAACAAATCCACATTAACCCTGTGAAGGGAATCCACTCTATCCCCGTAACTCTGCATTTCCCATGGCTAACCCACCCAGCCTGTACATCCCTGGGCACTGTGGGCAATTTAGCACGGCCAATCCACCCAACCTGCACACCTTTGGATTGAGAGAGGAAACCAGGACACCGAGAGGAAACCTACACAGGCACGGGGAGAATGTGCAAACTCCACACACTCACCCGAGGCAGGAATCGAACCTGGAGCCCTGGCACTGTGAGGCAGCAGGGATAGCCACTGAGCCATTGATTCGGATTAAACCAGCATTCAACAGTTTGTATTTTTGGGATAGTAGTTTTAAGCACACATTCTGGAGCAGACTGTACTAGATCTGGTAATGTGCACTTAGATAGGATCAAAGTTAAACATCACACAACACCAGGTTATATGTTATGTGATTTTTAACTTTGTACACCCCAGTCCAACACCGGCATCTCCGAATCATTAGATAGGATCAATTAACTACCTCATGGTAAAGGCACCATGGGTAGCAGTGATTGAATTAGAGGGAGAGAAGAGACTGTCCCAGACTAGGCTTTTAAGTTTAAAACAAGGTAATCAAGGTCTGAAGAAAGAGCTGACAGAAGTGAACTGTAAAACTAGGTTAATGGGTAGCTCAATAGAAATGCTGTGACAGACATTGAATGAAATATTTAAAAACATTCAGGATAGATATGTTCCATGAGAAAGAGAAGGATGCATCGCTCGTTGCTCAGCAAGGAGGTCAAAACTGGGATAAAACTGAAAGGAAAGTGTACAATTCCACAAAGATTAGTGGAAGATCAGAGGATCAGATAGAATAGAAAACCCATCAATTAATGTCCGAAATAAAAGTGTAACAAATTAGAGGATATTAAAAAGCTAGTGAGCAATAAAAAAAAGTAAGAGTTTCTGGGTATTTAGAAAAGACACAAGTAATCAAATTAAGAGTTGGTGCTTTAGAAAATGAGTCTGGGGAGTTAAAATGACAAATGAGAAAATGGCAGGTGCATTGAACAGATATCTTTTGTCTGTCTTTACTATGGAATGGTGTGGAAGAGCCGGTGTTGGACTGGGGTGGACACAGTCAGAGGTCACACAACACCAGGCAGTGCTACGAAAGCTTGTGATTTCAAATAAACCTGGTGTTGTATAATCTCTGACCTTCACTGTGGAAGACACTAATAACCACTCAGAGATTAGTTAAAAGGGAGGGAAGAGCTTCTATCAATCACCAGAGAAAGGATATGGAAAAACGTATCAGGCTGACAAGTCCTGAGGGATTTCATCCCAAAGCCTTAATAGAAGTGGCTGTTCAAGTAATAGATGTAATGATTTTAATTTTCCAAAGTTCCCTTAGATTCTAGAAGGGTTCATTCAGGTTGGATTTTACTGAATATAACTGCTCTTTTCATGAAAGGAGGGAGGCTGAAAGCAGGAAACTACTGACCACTTAGCTCAACATCTGTCATAAGAAAAATGCAAAGCTCTATTATTAAGAAGGCCATAGAAGGGCATGTAGTAAAGTCAGCATTATTTTCTGAAAGGGGAATTGTATTGTAAAGACCATTTTACTTTTCCATATTTTTAATTGTGGACTGAAAAGGAAAAAGAACTGTTTAAAAATCAAGGGTTGCTGCTGTTTTAAAAGCAAGTAAATTGATGCTCATTGTAAGCACTGCTGTTTGTTCAAAGAACAGTTGAAATATAATTTGCAGAAGAGCTGGAACTGAAGGGTGTGTACAAATGGGGATTCAGCCAGCAAAAAGCAGCTGATTGGTCTGTGGACAGGTGACCAGTTGATGATGACAAAAGCCTTTTCCCTGCCAATAAAGATGTGATTTGTTCTTAGAAACAGCTTAAATAAGTTCGGAAGAAGCCATGTGATCTAAACTGGGCCTGCACCGGGGGGGGGGGGGAATCAATAAGTGGGAAAAACAGACTTTCTCTCCCTCAGTAATGTGGAAGAAGCATCTATCCATGACAGTGGCGGTAAGAGTAACCACTTCACAGTCGCTGTGGAGACAAAATCCCACCTTCGCTTTCAGAATACCTTACATGGTGTGGTGTGGCACTATCACTGTAATAAATCAGACAGACTTCAAATAGATCCAGTAGTTTACGAGACACTGTAGGTGAACAGCAGCAATAAGTTATACTCAACCACAATCTGTAATCTGATATCCCCATTCTACCATCAAATTAGGGGATTGATCAATCCTGGTTCAACAGAGACTGCAAGAGGGCATGCCAGGAGCAGTGGCAGGCATAACCAAAGATGAGGTGTCAACCTGGTGAAGCTGCAGAACAGGATTGTGTGCTAAACAGCAGGTACAGTATGTACTAGACAGGGCGAAGCAATCCCGCAGCCAACTTCTTAACCACTGAAATCCAATATGGTGTAGATTCACTAACAGTGTTTTTAAATTTTATAGATTTGGAATGATTACTGCAATTGGAAGGTAATAAATCTCACCACACTATTTATGAAAGAACAGATCTTGTTGGCCTCACAACAATAATAAAAGAAATTCTGGAACCTACTGCAAAGAACTGAGATAAATATACATCCAGTTAATAATGATATGATTGGGCATTTGTGAATGGGAAATAGCATTTGACAAACTTGTTGAAGTTTTTTGAAGATGTTACGAACAAAATTCATAAAGCACAGTTAGTGGATGTGGTATACTTACATTTTGACAAAGTCTCTAACAAGAAGCTAGTTAGAAAAATTAAAGCACATGGAACAGGAGGTAATGTACTGGCATGAATTAATATTTGCTAACAGCCAGAAAACAAAGGGAAGGAATAAATGGGTCACTCTCACAATGGCAATGTGTTCCTAGCAGGGTACCACAAGGATCAGTACTCAGGCCCCAGATGTCCACAATATACATCAATGCTTTGGAGGCAGAGACCAAATGTAATATTCCCAAAGTTATGGATTATACATAACGAAGTGGAAAGATATGATGTGAGAATGATGTAAGGCAACTTCAGGGTGATTTGAAACAAAACCAGGAAGTACTGGAAAAACTTAGCAGGTCTGGGAACATTCCTGAAAAGAAAAAGAATTAATGCTTCAAGTCCAGTTTTTCTCTCCACAGATGCTGCCAGCCTTGCCGAGTTTCTCCAGCACTTTGTCTTTTTATTTCAGATTTCTAGGATCCACAGTTCTTCATTTTATTTATTCATGAGGATTTGTATAATCTTAGCAAATGGGCAAGAAAATGGCAAATGAAATATAATATGGAAAACTGGAATTTTTTTATTGCAAGAGGGTTTGACTGCAGGATTAATGAAGTCTTCCTTCAGTTGTAAAGGAGCCTGCTTCGACTGCATCTGGAGTACTGTGTGCAGTTTTATTCTCCTTATACAGTTAATGGTAGAGCCCTGGCTAGTGTTGTCAAACAAAGAGACATAGGGATTCAGGTACATAGTTCCTTGAAAGTGACATCAGAGGTAGACAGGGTAGGCAGAAGGCACGCTTGCCTTCATTGTTCAGACCATTGAGTACAACAGATGGAATGTCATGTTGTGGCTGTACAGGACATTGGTGAGGCTCCTTTTGGAGTTCAGTGTACAGTTCTGATCACCCTGCTATAAGATGGATATGATTAAATTGGAGTGGGTGCAGGAAAGATTTACAAGGATGTTACCAAGACTGGAAAATTTGAGTAAAAAGGAGAGGCTGGATAGGCTGGGAATTTTTACTCTGGAGCTTGGGAGGATGAGGGGTGACATTATAGATTTATAATATCATGAGGAGCATAGATAAGATAAATAGCAAATAGATAAATGAAGTGGCTTCCCCCTACAGCAGGGGAGTTCAAAACTAGAGGGCATAATTTTAAAAACCGAAAAAAAACTGTGCATGCTGGAAATCAGAAACAAAAACAGAAATTGCTGTAAAAGCTCAGTAAGTCTGGCAGCTTCTGTGTAGAGAAATCAGAGTTAATGCTTTGGGTCCAGTGACCTTTCCTCAGAACTAAGCATAATTTTAAGGTGAGGGGGGAAGATTTAAAAGGGACATGAGGGTTAACTTTTTCACACGGAGGGCGGTTTATATACAGATAGAACTGCAGGCTACAATGTTTAAAAGACATTTAGATAGGTACATGAATAGGAAATATTTAGAAGGACTTGGCCAAATGCAGGTAAATGGGATATTTAGTTTGAGAAATCTGGTCAGCATGAATAAGTGGACCAAGGGGTCTGTTTCCATGCTCTATGCCTCTGTGATCTCAGAAAAAGATATGATTGCTATATGGGAGTGAAACAGAGGTGCACAATGGCAGGACTGTCTTATGACGAGAAATTGGGCAAACTGGACCAGTACTCTCTAGAGTGTCAAAAACAGAAAGGTGATCTCATCAAAACTTACAAAATACTTAAAAAGGTAAACAGAGTGAGCGATGGTTAGATGTTTCTCCTGGTTGTGAAATCTAGAAGCAGGGATAAAAATTTAAAAATATGGAGAATCTGTACCGTTGGGACAGTCTCCACCTGAAGCAATCTGAAACCAGTGTTCTAGTGTTCGATTGGTCAAATGGCCATCCTTCCACTCCTATGTCTTATGCCACTTGAGTCCAACACAAGGAGAATCTTTTTTTACCCAAGAGGTTTGTGAACCTTTAGAATTTCCTACCACAAACAGCCGTGGTGGGTCAGTCTTTGAGATTAGTAGATTTCTGATTGCCCGTGGTATAGAGGATTGGAGGGATAGAGTGGGTAAAAAAAGCATTGAGGTGTTCAATCAGCCATGATTAGGACAGGCTCAAAAGGCCGAATGGCTCATTCCTAATCCTGTGTTCCTAAATTCTACAATCTATCTCCAACATACACAGTTGCAAAACTTAACTCAAATACAGCAAACCGTGTATTGATATGATTGTGTTTCGGACAGTTCCCCAACTGTTTTAAAAACTGTGTGAGAGGATTCTTAACTAATCAGAGAAAATGAATACTATTTACTCTATATTGAAACATACATTTCAGAGTAGTAGTCAGTGCAAACAGTCACTGCATCTTATATTTCATCATTTATATCGAGACCATACCTGGGCTACATTCTACACTCCCTTTTATTTCATTCACAGGTTGTAGGTGCTACTGGCAAGTCCAGAATTTATTATCCATTAATTGTCAGAGACTGAGGAACACCTCCCCTACACTCCAGTACAGTGTTGGATCCAAGGTGTCACCTTTTGTATATTCCTATCCCTCAGTCTGATTGTCATGACAGCACAGCACTGACATTGATTTTATGAACACTTTACACACCGTCTGACACTCTTGGTCACCTGCAGAGACATATTATCTGACACTTCACTCACACCAGTTGTATGATCTTTTGATCTCTCTGCCTATAAACTCTGTGTCTGTGTGCCCTGCTCTCTCACTGCACCTGATGAAAGGACTGCATTTCAAAAGTTTGTGTGATTTCAAATAAACCTGTCAGACTATAACCTGGTGTCATGTAACTTTTGACTTTATCCACCCCAGTCCAACACCAGCACCTCCACATCCCGGTTAGGAAGGTGCAGTGTCTTGGTTCGATTGCCACAATGCAAGGGTATGAAATTCCCAGAGGAAGTCGCAGTGCTGTCCTGGCTGGAACGTTACAGAACTTGTACTGAGATTTGTATGTGATTGAAGGTAGTCATATTTTTGTCCATTTTAAAACTTAAACAACAAAGTCTAGCTTTTCAAACAACTTGTCTCATTGACAGGACACAATCAATGTTGGAGTGTCCACCACCACAGTCTCTGTGAGGACACATCTACTCCATCATGTATCATGCCTCTATTGCTGTGCTCAATGGGATAGACTTAAAACAGATCTAGCAGCTTGTGAGTAGGAAATCATGAGGTGCTGTGGTCATCAGGAGCAAAACTAAATTTAAACACAATCTATAGCCTAATGGCCCAGTTTATCTCCCACTTTACCTGTGCCATTAAATTAGGGGACCAACAAATGAAGGCTGTGAGCCCTGACAATGTTCCACCAACAGGAATAACAACTGGTCCTCCAGAACCAGGTGCAGTCCTAGCCAAGCTGTCCTCAAAACAACTACTTAGGGTAGAATTAATCCAAAAGCAACTATTCACAATAGAATTAATGGTCACATGAAAAACTGATATATCAATTCAGAAGAGTTAGTGTGGAAGTCTGAAGGGAAAGTCATATCTAAATAACTTGCTGGAGTATTTTTTGTAGAGGTAACAGGTTGATGAGGACAAGGCTGTTGATGGGGTGTACATGGACTTCCAGAAGGCATTTGATATTGTGCCACACAACAGTCTTGTGAGGAATGTATCATGGTATAAAAGGGATAGTAGCAACGTGGACATGAAATTGGCCATGCAATGGTAGGAAGCAGGCAATAATGATCAATGGATATTTTTCAAGTGAGAGGATTGATTATAGTCAAGTTCCTGAGCTGTCAATATTGGGACCTTTCCTTTTCATATATATATGTAAATGACCTGAATCTTGGTGAGGAGAGGGAAATTTCAAAATTTGTAGATGACACAAAACTTGGAGGAATTGTAAACTCCTCAGGCGACCGACTGTGTGGAATTTGCACGTTCTCCCCGTGTCTGCGTGGGTTTCCTCCGGGTACTCCAGTTTCCTCCCACAGTCCAAAAATGTGCAGGTCAGGTGAATTGGCCATGCTAAATTGCCCGTAGTGTTAGGTGCAGTGGTAAATGTAGGGGAATGGGTGGGTTGCGCTTCGGCGGGTCAGTGTGGACTTGTTGGGCCGAAGGGCCTGTTTCCACACTGTAAGTAACCTAATCTAAACTGTGAGGAGGATAGTGTGAAACTTCAAAAGGACATTGACAATTTGAAAGAGTAATTCCCTCCCTCAGGACACTGAGGGCCAACCCAGCGCTTCAAGAAGGCAACTTAGCACTCCTTTCTCAAGGGGCAACTGGGGATAGGCAATAAAGTGCTGGCCAGTCAATGATGCCCCGTCCCACAAGTGGGTAGAAAAAAGTGGGCAGTTAGGTGTCAGATAAAGTTAATTGTGGAGGAGCACAAGGTGATGCACTCTGTACAAAGAATTGTGTGCTCATGAACATTACAGATTATGCCAATACAGTCCATATTAGTTAATTGATGGAATTGGATCTTCTCTAAAGTGCAATGCAGCATCACTTTGGACTTTTTCTCAGTGGTGAGTATGTCTGGGTACAATTGCTACAACTCCAGGACTGACTCAATCCAAGCATTCTTCAGTCTCTGTTTCTGCAATTGGTAACTTAGAGATTTAATGAATAATCACAACATTGAGATTTGTGTAATGCCAGCAAACCTATAATTGTTGATGGGCTCACGTCTGCCTGGTAAAATACTGGTGGCTTGTATGCAGACTTATCACAGCTGCATTTCCAAAGTAAGGGATGGGTGTCCCATTATCGGCAGTCAATTCTGTGTTGCAAATTGTATCACTGACTTTCAATGATTCAAGTGCATATCCTTCAGAATTCTCACTGATAGGATATTTCCATTAGCTCCTGTGTCAACTTTGCTTGTACTTAGGCATACTCTTGTTTGTTGCTGCCAGCATGTTGTACTTTAGTCATATTGACGCCTCTGGTTGCACCTCTGGAATCAGATTACTTGCAAAGGCAAGCCCAGCATCCTTTTACACCACACACAGAGTCAGTCCTTGACTTACAACACTGTTTGCTTGCTCTCTGCATGCTAGCTACTGCACTAAGACTGGAAACTGCACCCAATGATTGCAGATGTTGTCTAGTTACAATGGTTTCATATTTTCTACCATCTTTTAGCAGCGTATCGATGTCATGATCCTTCTTTTTTTTCATTAGATGTTTTCAGAAAAGTTTGATGGGTGCTGAATCTATAACCAGCTTCACAATGCATGAAAACAGATTCATTTCTGAGAAATCACAGTCTTTGCCCTTAATACAGAACATACAGAACAAATGATTATTTGAGCCTTATGGTTGTTGCCTTTAGGACAACAGGTCTGGACAATAAACTCTGTTGATCACAAAGTTGATCCTCCAACATTTCCCAAAGCTGAGTACAATTCCTCTTAACGCATGTGTGAAACATGCAATCCCTTGATTCCAAAGGTAGCTTTATTTTAATCTGTTTAACTATCCAGTTCTGCAATGGCTATCACTAAAAGTCTCAGTTCCAGCCTTCCAAAAAAAAAAGTTCAGATAGGAGATTTGTGGCATTCTTATTTATGCCAAGGAATTTGGTAGTCATCTTTCTGATGTTCCCTGCCCTCTGCAAAAGTGTTGGAAATTAGGGTCACTTTTAAAACAATGTTCTCTTAGTATTCCACATTAGTATTTGCTGTGTAGCAAGAGACCACATAGGACAATACAGTACAGCACCTCATTTACCTGCATTACAGTAGTAACTAGCCTTCTACAAACATAAATAGAATATTTGTCAAGTGCCACACTATTATGAATACTGTTTTGGGAAATAAGAAGTTTTTGTTCTTGGAATGAAACCTAAGTGGCAGATGGAGTTTAATTCAGATAAATGCGAGGTGCTGCATTTTAGGAAAGCAAATCTTAGCAGAACTTATACACTTAATGGTAAGATCCTAGGGAGTGGAAAGATGTTGTGAAACTTGAAAGGGTTCAGAAAAGATTTACAAGAATGTGGCCAGGGTTTGAGCTATAGGGAGAGGCTGAACAGGCTGGGGCTGTTTTCCCTGGAGTGTTGGAGGCTGAGGGGTGACCTTATAGACGTTTATAAAATCATGAGGGGCATGGATAGGGTAAATAGGCAAGTCTTTTCCCTTGGGTCGGGGCGTCCAGAACTAGAGGGCATAGGTTTAGGGTGAAAGGGGAAAGGTATAAAAGACACCTACGGGGCAACCTTTTCACACAGAGGGTGGTGCATGTATGGAATGAGCTGCCAGAGGATGTAGTGGAGGCTGTAGAATTGCAACATTTAAGAGGCATTTGGATGGGTATATAAATAGGAAGGGTTTGGAGGGATATGGGCCGGGTGCTGGCAGGTGGGACTAGATTGGGTTGGAATATCTGGTCGGCATGGACGAGTTGGACCAAAGGGTCTGGTTCCATGCTGTACATCCCTATGACTCTGTGACATGGGGGTAATGGGACAATGGTCATCTAATGTCAGGAGTAGCTGTGTCATGGTCATTGGCCAAAAGGATTCAGACAATTGATTGACGCAGTGTTTAAGGTACTAGTCCCTAGAAACAGGCAGTAAGAAATGTGTGTGCAGGGGCAAAGGGCAGTCCTCCTCAGGGTTATTCTCCACGTGGAAGATAGACCACAAGAGGATGAGGAAGACCCAGGCACCCTAACAACTTGGCTAGAGAGCAGAGTGCTGCCTTCACAACTTCAATGAAACCAACACATTCAATGCTAACAGTCTGTTTGTCATCTGGAACCAGGAAACCATTCTCAATTGTCACCATTGTATCCATTCTTTATCTAATTAACTAATTAATTAGATTAATTAATTAACTATTGTACAGAAGGATCCAGGGCGCCCTCGTATATCAGTCAATGAAAGGAGATAGACTGTTGGAGCAAGGCAAATAGTATATTGGTCTTCATTGTAAGAGAATTTGAGTTCAGTAGGTGGGATGTCTTCCTGCAGTTATACAGGGCATGGATGAGACCACAGCTAGTTGAGATGCAGGGAGGATGTTTCTTTCGATTGGGGAGTATCAAACCAAGGACACAACCTTAGGATACGGAGTAGATCATTTAAGATTAAAATTAGGAAACATTTCATGACTCAAAGGGGAGTGAATCTGTGGAATTCTTTACCACAGAATGTTGTGGAAGCCAAGTCACTGAATATATTCAAGAAAGAAATACATCATTTTTTAGATTTTAAAGATATCAATGGGTATAGGGAGATGTAAGAAACTGCCATTAAGATAGAGGTTCAGCTATGATCATATTGAATGGCAGAGCTGGCTTGAAGGACCGAATGGCCTATTTCTGTTCCCAGTTTCTATGTTTCATCGACCCAGTCCTTCCTCAACCTGGTCTGTTCTCCTGTCACCAACACCAGACTCTCACCCTGCCTTTTCCAGTGGTAGCTTTTCTCAATTTCTACTTCTTTGTTTCAACCATGAGCCAACAAGATGCTGGGACTCCAATCTTCCTGAAGACAATTCTTTGGCTCTTTGCCTGTTCAGCAGATTCTATCTTTTCCACAGCCACACTTCAAAAGCTGTCATCGTCTTTGAATCTGCCGAATATATCCTAACTCTTGCAAAATGCTCTGAACTCTAGTTTCCATTCCAGGTGCAGACCAATTCAAATGACAAACTGTAGATTGGGAATTTTGATGTTGCTAACTTCTCCTGCTTCTTCTTTCAGCTTCTCCTATTTTACAATGTGAGTCTCAATCTCCTTCTGCCAGAAATCCATTCCTCTTCCAATCGCAATCTTGTTTCAGTTTCTCACCACATATCGCTCCATCTCAGCTTAGGTTGTCCTGTTCTCCTCCTTCCTGACTGTCCCATCCTCCTCACTAATCTCACTATTATTCCCCAGCCCTCTTCTCTCTCTCCACAACAAATGACTGTACTATTTCAATCTCTGCTCAGTTACATCCTTTAACTGATCCAAAGTCGCACTGACACACTGTGTTGGTCCTGATCTTGTCTTATCTCATTACTTCACACATTCATCATAGTGTTCACATTTCATTAGTGTCCAATCATTGTACCTCTCTTCATAATATTGTCCAAATTTCTGCACTATATGATCTAAAAAACAGTCTTAATGTTATCATACCTCTTGTAAATATTTCTGTCACTTATTACTTTGTACTGGGCTATTTGTAGCAGGCTCCTGGAAATTATTTTTAATCTTTAATTCCAGGAGACTCCAAGACAAACTTGGAGGGTTGATATCCAAGGCTGATAATACACTATTTGCAGAAAATAAAAAAAAATTGTATTCCAATTCCCTAAATCTGACACTCTCTGCCTTGACGTGCACAGTAACACCTACGCTGCTCTTTCAGCAAACATGGCTTAATAAACAGTTCCACTTTTTGAGCTGCAGATTGCTTTAATATTCTTGGAGCATTTGACTGAGTTCAGGCAATGGAAATCTGTAATTTGGTGACTCATCCTTGAGAGATATTGAATTGTATGTTAACAAAACACTGCAAGGGAAATAACATACCCTACCTAATCAGTCATTTAATGTCTGTTTACTTGTTGGAGCAGACATTCACAAGTCCTACACTATACAGGCAAAACTCGAAGCCCAAAATCACACTCAAAACAAATCATAAAATAATGTCATCAATAATAGCAATAAAATGAAAGTGCAATCGAATCACTCTCAGTGCTCAGTTTGTGCCTGAATCATGACCAGACATTGAGGACACTATACTTAACAGACCTCTTGGGGAAAACATCATGTTGACTCTAATTCCATTATTTCTGGCTGTCCTTTACTCCTCACTTGGATGGAAGCAGAAGATGTGGAAGACTGTTCCCTATTTCCAACACAGGCTGGTGTTTCTTTCTCTCTGTGCAGTGTTAAATAAGGGATTTCTGCAGATACATGCACAAGGTCAACACCACCCTTGTTAATTCCTTCCAAGCTGACCATCATTGACCAATTGGGTTCATGAGATCATGTAGCACAGAAAGTGTCCATTCAGCCCATCGGCTAACCAATTAGTCCTACTCCTTTGCTACTTCCCTACAAATGTTATCTTTACATATATTTATTCGATTCCCTCTTGATACGATTTACTGTTGAATCTCCTTCTACTGCCCTTAGAAACAGCATGTTCCCGAACACAACTCACTTGACAAAAAAGTCTCATCTCTTCTCTGGTTCTATTACCTAAAATCAGGAACAAAAACAGAAATTGCTGGAGAAGGTCTGGCAGCATCTATGAAGAGAAATCAAAGTTGACGTTTCAAGTCCAGTGACCCTTCCTCAGGATGTGGAGGTGCCAGTGTTGGACTACGTCAGAGGTTAGAACATAGAACATAGAACAGTACAGCACAGAGCAGGCCCTTCAGCCCACAATGTTGTGTCAACCATTGATCCTCATGTAAGGTAAACCTAATGTACAAACCCTCAAATTTCTGTGACCATATGCATGTCCAGCAGTCTCTTAAATATCCCCAATGACCTTGCTTCCACAACTACTGCTGGCAACGCATTCCATGCTCTCACAACTCTCTGTGTAAAGAACCTGCCTCTGACATCCCCTCTATAATTTCCACCAAACAGCTTAAAACTATGACCCCTCGTGTTCACAATTTCTGCCCTGGGAAAAAGTCTCTGGCTATCAACTCTATCTATACCTCTCATTATCTTGTACACCTCAGTTAGGTCCCCTCTCTTCCTTCTTTTCTCCAATGACAAAAGTCCGAGCTCAGTCAACCTCTCTTCGTAAGATAAGCCTTCCATTCCAGGCAGCATCTTGGTAAACCTCCTCTGAAACCTCTCCAAAGCATCCACATATTTCCTATAATAGGGCGACCAGAACTGGACTTGGTATTCCAAGTGCGGTCTAACCAAAGTTTTATAGAGCTGCAACAAGATCTTACGGCTCTTAAACTCAATCCCCCACCTTGTCCACTTGGGTGGCAATTTTAAGGGATCTATGTACCTGCACACCAAGATCCCGCTGTTCCTCCACACTGCGAAGAATCCTGTCTTTAATCCTGTACTCAGCTTTCAAGTTCAACCTTCCAAAATGCATCACTTCACATTTATCCAGGTTGAACTCCATCTGCCACCTCTCAGCCTATCTCTGCATCATGTCAATGTCACACTACAGCCTACAACAGTCCTCTAAACTGTCAATGACACCTCCAACTTTGTGTCATCTGCAAAATTGCTAACCCATCCTTCAATCTCCTCATCCAAGTCATTAATAAAAATTACAAAGAGTAGAGGCCCAAGAACAGAGCCCTGTGGAACACCACTCATCACTGACTTCCAGGCAGAATACTTTCCTTCCACTACCACTCGCTGTCTTCTGTTGACCAGCCAATTCTGTCTCCAGACAGCTAAATTTCCCTGTATCCCATTCCTCCTGACCTTCTGAACAAGCCTACCATGAGGAACCTTATCAAATGCCTTGCTGAAGTCCATATACACCGCACCCACTGCTCGACCCTCATCAACTTATCTAGTAACATGTCAAAGAACTCAATAAGATTTGTGAGGCATGACCTGCCCCTCACAAAGCCATGCTGACTGCATTTAATCAAGCCATGCTCTTCCAGATGGTCATAAATCCTACCCCTCAGAATCCTTTCTAACACCTTGCAGACGACAAACGTGAGACTGACTGGTCTGTAATTGCTGGGGATTTCCCTATTTCCTTTCTTGAAGAGAGGAATTACATTTGCCTCCCTCCAGTCCTCAGGTACAACTCCGATGGAGAGCGAGGATGCAAAGATCTTCACAAGCAGCGAAGCAATCACATTTCTCGCTTCCCAAAACAGCCGAGAACAAAGCTCGTCTGGCCCTGGCGACTTGTCAATCTTAATGTTTGTCAAAATTTTCAGCACATCAGCTTCCTCAATCTCTATCCAGTCCAGCATGTGAAACTGCTCCTCAATGATTTCATTCACAAGATCCTTTTCTTTAGTAAAGACAGAAGCAAAAAACTTATTTAGGGCCTCCCCTACCTCCCTAGACTCGATACACAAGTCCCCTATGCTATCCCTGATCGGCCCTACTCTTTCTTTGATCATTCTCTTATTCCTCACATACGTGTAAAATGCCTTTGGATTCTCCCTAATCCTTCCTGCCAGGCCTTTTTCATGCCCCGTCCTGGCTCTCCTCAGACCATTTATGAGCTCCTTTCTCGCCTGCCTGTAATCCTCTAGAGCTGAGCAAGACCCTTGCTTCCTCCACCTGACGTAAGCAAACATGACACCAGGTTAGAGTTGTTATTTGAAGTCACCTGATGAAGGGGCAGCGCTCTAAAAGGTTGTGATTTCAAAAAAACCTGTTAGACTATAACCTGGTGGCATGTGACTTCTGACCTTCCTCAGAACACAGCACACAGTTCTGAGACCTGAAACATGGACTGCTAGACCTGCTGAGCTTTTCCAGCTATTTGTGTTTCTGATTTCCAGCATCCACAGTTCTTTTGGTCTTTTACCTTAAATTGATGTTCTCTGGATGTTTCACGCAATGTTGAGTTTTAAAATGTATCCAACAATGACCAAACGATTTCTCAGAATATTGTCTCATGTGAACAGTGCTGTCCAGCTTAAGTTCCTGAATCAAATTTAAATTTACAGGCTGTGCAAAATCAGCCTTCATAGTGACTAATGCTCCTGACAACGTACAGTCGGCTGATACATTGGAAAGTATTTTTCAACCATACACTGACTGTGAGGTCCCAGCTCAGCCTTGACAGAGTTTGAGCCTCGGGCTACAGTTTAGTAACAGATGAATTGCTGATATCTGACAGCCCCCCATAGGCATCTCTCCATTCTGTGTGGGATCAAGTCAGGTCATTGTCTCAAGGAACAGTCATGAACATGCCAGTTCTATAACTCCTGCCACTTGTCTGCTCATAAAGGTACATTTAAGAAAACTATTGCATTGTCTTGTTGCTCCTTAAACAGTTACTGCTTATACCACTGTTGAACTGTAAAATAAAGGTCAGAGTGCACTCAGCACACCAAATCAACGAAAAATACTGCAGACATTGGAAATCTGAAATAAAAATACAAAATACTGGAGAAACTCAGCCAGTCTGGTGGCATTTGTGGAGAGAGAGAGAGAGAAATAACTTATCAAGTCTGGTATGACTGTTCTTCACTCCCAAGAAGGTGCATTCAAATCCACTACTGCAGCCAATGGAATGGAAAGATTCAGTCTCTGGGAGTGAAGAGAGTTGGAGATGCCGCAGAGTGTGTGCCTGGGAGACCTCATCTGGGATTTTCTTAGAAAACATATCACCTAAGAGTGAAATCATAGGGAAGATTGTGAGTTAATTAGTTGCTGAGCAGCTGCTGTTAGGAATTGTATTTCAACTCGAGTAATTTTGAAAACCGTAGATTTCCAAACTAGCACAGGGTGTAAGATTTTACACTGTTTTCTGCTTGGGGAACCTGCAGGACTTCATATCAAGTTTAATAATTTTAGAGCCTAAACATCTCCTTCCATGTCCTTTATCCACCCCCGTACCCTGGCCCTGTTTGCACAACAGCCAACCCATTATCACCACCTTCTAGTCCCCAGGAGCAGCTTTTCTTTCTACCAAACTGCCATTCTCATTCTCTGGGCTCCGTCTCCACCCATTCACTTACCTCATCTCCCAATCTTCAACAGATGTATCACCTTTTCCCAACTATGAATACTTCTGAAGAAGAGTCTTCTGGACTACATTGGACCCCATTCATTAACCCTGTTTTCTCTCCCCACAGATGCTGCTAGACCTGTTGAGTCTCTCCACCTGAGTTTTCTATTACTGTTTCAGATTTCCAGTATCCGCAATTCTTTGTTTTATTTAAGATTTTATTGGCACAGGGAAGAGAGTAGTTTTGTGAATAAAAGCGAAGATGTTCTATTTCCGGCTAATCTCCAATTTATCGTGAATAATACAAGATGAAGGTTAATGTAAGTGAAGCAATTTAAATTTTCTGGTAAATGTATGGCAGGACCAAGTGGAATACCCATACTATGGCAGGTAGGGAGTTGTGAACTCTGTGAGCGATGTCAGCAGTTGCACAAGCTTGAGATCCGTATCTCAGAGCTCGAGCAGGAACTTGAGTCACCGATGAGAGAGCATCACAAAAGCACAGCACCATGTGGACAGCACATTCAAGGAGATGGCCACACCAGACATTAGGGGCAAGCAGGCAGAGAGGGAACGATAGACAGCAAGGCAGTCCAAGAAAATAGGCAGCTACTGCGGGAGACGGAGGTCCTGCTCGCAAATTGGTTTTCCGTTACATTGAGGGCAATGGATCCTTGAATGAGTTTGTTTCTGATTCTCAGGATGCAGTTAACTCTGGGAAGGCCAGCGATCGTTGTCTTGAAGGTAATGGTGGTGAGCCAACAACAAACAGCAGCTTATAATTTTACAGCATCTTTAAATGAATACAATGTCCCAAAGCACCACTCTGCTAAACAGGGCATGCCACTAAACCACAGGAAGAGATACTGAGTCCGATGTCCAAAAGCTTGGACAAAGTGCTGGACTGTGAAGAATGACTTCAAGGGGAAAAGAGTTGGAGAAGGAATTCCAGAGCCTGCGGCCCAGGCAACTGAAGGCATGGCCGTAAATGTAGAGCAGTTATCATTGGGAACGCACAAGAGGCCAGAATTTGAGAAGCAAAGGTCTCTTGGACGATTGTGGGGCTGGAAGCTCTAACAGAAATAGCGAGTGGGTGAGGCCAGTACAGTCTTTGTGACTGAAGTATTGTGCTGCTGGGGAAGGAGTTCCAGAATTTGAACCAGCAGCGATATAGGAAAGTTCCCAACAGTAGAAATGAAAAGTCCCATCCCTGTACAATGTTGGTGAGAAATTCTGGCAAGACAACTCAATAAAAATTTCTATTTTATAATGAAATGTTGAGCACTGACCCGAGAATCTCACTCGTTGAGTGGTGAGAGACCTATTTGCAAGGACCGATTTACTCCTTATCACCAGCAATTCTGACTAACTGTTTCTTATTGATATGCAATTTCCCATTCTCTCAACTACTGGCTTTAAACTAGCTGTCAACCATTCCTGCTGTGCAAGTCAGAGTCATCACCTGCTGATTCCAGCTCAGTACTTTCTCCTTCGGACTCCCATCCCGGACCCCAGCACTAACATCTCAGCACATGGTCCATCCCGGATCCCAGCGCCAACATCTCAGACCATGGTCCATCCCGGATCCCAGCACTAACATCTTAGACCATGGTCTATCCCAGACCCCGGCACTAACATCTCAGACAATGGTCCATCCTGGACCCCAGCACTAATATCTCAGACCATGGTCCATCCCGGACCCCAGCACTAACATCTCAGACCATGGTCCATCCCAGACCCCGGCACTAACATCTCAGACCATGGTCCATCCCGGACCCCAGCGCCAACATCTCAGACCATGGTCCATCCCGGACCCCAGCACTAACATCTCAGACCATGGTTCATCCCAGACCCCGGCACTAACATCTCAGACCATGGTCCATTCCGGACCCCAGCACTAATATCTCAGACCATGGTCCATTCCAGACCCCAGCACTAACATCTCAGACCATGGTCCATCCCAGACCCCGGCACTAACATCTCAGACCATGGTCCATCCCGGACCCCAGCGCCAACATCTCAGACCATGGTCCATCCCGGACCCCAGCACTAACATCTCAGACCATGGTCCATCCCAGACCCCAGCACTAACATCTCAGCACATGGTCCATCCTGGACCCCAGCACCAACATTTTAGACCATTGTCCATCCTGGACCCCAGCACCAACACCTCAGACCATTGTCCATCCCGAACCCCAACACCAACATCTCAGACCATGGTCCATCCCGGACCCCAGCACCAACACCTCAGACCATGGTCCATCCCGGATCCCAGCACTAACATCTCAGACCATGGTCCATCCCAGACCCCATCACCAACATTTCAGACCATGGTCCATCCCGGACCCCAGCACTAACATCTTAGACCATGGTCCATCCCGGACCCTAGCACTAACATCTCAGACCATGGTCCATCCCGGACCCCAGCACTAACATCTTAGACCATGGTCCATCCAGGACCCCAGCAATAACATCTGAGACCATTGTCCATCCCGGACCCCAGCACTAACATCTCAGACCATGGTCCATCCCGGACCCCAGCACTAACATCTCAGACCATGGTCCAACCCGGAACCCAGCACTAACATCTCAGACCATGGTCCATCCCGGCCCCAGCACTAACATCTCAACATATGGTCCATCCCGGACCCCAGCACTAACATCTCAATACATAGTCCATCTGGACTCCAGCACTAAATTCTCAGCACATGGGCCATCCCGGACCCCAGTACGAACATCTCAGCACATTGCCCATCCCAGACGCCAGCACTAACATCTCAACACATGGTCCATCCCGGACTCCAGCACTATCATCTTAGACCATAATCCATCCCGGACTCCAGCACTAACATCTCAACAAATGGTCCATCCCGGACTCTAGCACTAACATCTCAGCACATGGTCCATCCGGACCCCCGCACGAACATCTCAACACATGGTTCATCCTGGACCCCTGTAATAACATCTCAATGCATGGTCCATCCTGGACTCCAGCAGTAACATCTCAACATATGGTCCATTCTGGGCCCCATCACTAACATCTCAGTACTTGGTCCACCCTGACCGCAGCACCAACATCTCAGCACATTGTCCATCACAGACCCCAGCACCAACATCTCAGCACATGGTCCATCACAGACCCCAGCACCAACATCTCAGCACATGTTACACCATGGACCCCAGCACCAACATCTCAGCACATGGTCCATCCGGGACCCCAGAAGCAATATCTCAGCACACGGTCCATCCCAGACCCCAGCACTACCATCTCAGTACATGGTCCATCGCAGACCCCAGATACAACATCACAGCACATGGTCCATCTCAGACCATGCTCCACCCTGACCCCAGCACCAACATCTCAGCACATGGTCCACCCTGACCCCAGCACCCACATCTCAGCACATGGTCCATCCTGACCCCAGCACCCACATCTCAGCACATGGTCCATCCTGGCCCCAGACCCAACATCACAGCACATGGTCCATCCTGGACCCCAGCATCAACATCTCAACAAATGGTCCATCCCAGAGCCTAGCATCAACATATCATCACATGGTCCATCCTGGACCCCAGCACCAACATCTCAGCACATGGTCCAACCTGACCCCAGAACCAACATCTCAACAAATGGTCCTTTCTGGACCCCAGCACCAACATCTCAGCACATGGTCCATCCCGGACCCCAGAACCAACATCTCAACAAATGGTCCATTCTGGATCCCAGCACCAACATCTCAGCACACGATTCATCCAAACCCCAGCACCAACATCTCAGTACATGGTCCATCCTGACCCCAACACCAACATCTCAGCACATGGTCCATCCCGGACCCCAGCACCAACATGTCAACAAATGGTCCATCCTGGACACCAGCACCAACATCTCAGCACATGGTCCATCCAGGACCCCATCACCAACATCTCAGTACATGGTCCATCCTGATCCCAGCGCCAAGATCTCAGCATATGGTCCATCCTGGACCCCAGCACCAACATCTCAGCACATGGTCCATCCTTGACCCCAGAACCAACATCTTAACAAATGGTCCATCACAGACTCCAGCGCCAACATGTCAACAAATGGTCCATCCAGGAACCCAGCACCAACATCTCAGTACATGGTCCATCCTGATCCCAGCGCCAAGATCTCAGCACATGGTCCATCCTGGACCCCAGCACCAACATCTCAGCACATGGTCCATCCTTGACCCCAGAACCAACATCTTAACAAATGGTCCATCACAGACTCCAGCGCCAACATCCCAACAAATGGTCCATCCTGACCCCAGCACCAACATCTCAGCACCTGGTCCATCCTGACCCCAGCACCAACATCTCAGCACATGGTCCACCCTGACCCCAACACCAACATCTCAGCACCTGGACCATCCTGACCCCAGCACCAACATCTCAGCACATGGTCCATCCTGACCCTAGAACCAACATCTCAGCACATGGTCCATCCTGGAACCCAGCAACAATGACTCAACAAATGGTCCCTCCCAAACCCCAGAAACAACATCTCAGACCATGGTCCATCTTGGACTCCAGAACCAATATCTCAGCACATCCTCCATCCTGGACCCCAGAACCAATATCTCAGCACATGGTCCATCACGCATCCCAGCACCAATATCTCAGCACATGGTCCATCACACATCCCAACACCAACATCTCAGCACCTGGTCAATCCTGACCCCAGCACCAACATCTCAGCACATGGTCCATCCTGACCCTAGAACCAACATCTCAGCACATGGTCCATCCTGGAACCCAACACCAATGACTCAACAAATGGTCCATCCCAAACCCCAGAACCAACATCTCAGACCATGGTCCATCTTGGACTCCAGAACCAAAATCTCAGCACATGCTCCATCCTGGACCCCAGCACCAACATATCAACAAATGGTCGATCACAGACCCCAGTACCAACATCTCAACAAATGGTCCATCCCAGACACCAGCATCAACATTTCAGCACATGATTCATTCTGACCCCAGAACCAACATCCCAGCACATGTTCCATCCTGACCCCAGAACCAACATCCCAGCACATGTACCATCCTGACCCCAGAACCAACATCGCAACAAATGGTCCATCCTGGACCCTTGCGCCAACAGCTCAACAAATGGTCCATCCCAGAGCCCAGCATCAACATATCATCGCATGGTCCATCCTGGACCCAAGAACCAACATCTCAGCACATGGTCCAACCTGACCCCAGAACCAACATCTCAACAAATGGTCCATTCTGGACCACAGCACCAACATCTCAGCACACGATTCATCCTGACCCCAGAAACAACATCTCAGCACACGGTCCATCCTGACCCCAACACAAACATCTCAGTACATGGTCCTCCTGACCCCAACACCAACATTTCAGCACATGGTCCATCCCAGACCCCAGAACCAACATGTCAACAAATGGTCCATCCTGGGCTCCAGCAACATCTCAGCACATGGTCCATCCAGGACACCAGAACCAACATCTCAGCACATGGTCCATCACGCATCCCAGCACCAACATCTCAGCACATGGTCCATCCCAGATCCCAGAACCAACATCTCAGCACCAACATCTCAGCACATGGTCCATTCCAGATCCCAGAACCATCTTGGACCCCAGAACCAATGTCTCAACAAATGGTCCATCCCGAATCCCAGAAACAACATCTCAGACCATGGTCCATCTTGGACTCCAGAACCAATATCTCAGCACATCCTCCATCCTGGACCAAGAACCAACATCTCAGCACATGGTCCATTCCAGATCCCAGAACCATCTTGGACCCCAGAACCAATGTCTCAACAAATGGTCCATCCCGAATCCCAGAAACAACATCTCAGACCATGGTCCATCTTGGACTCCAGAACCAATATCTCAGCACATCCTCCATCCTGGACCAAGAACCAACATCTCAGCACATGGTCCATTCCAGATCCCAGAACCATCTTGGACCCCAGAACCAATGTCTCAACAAATGGTCCATCCCGAATCCCAGAAACAACATCTCAGACCATGGTCCATCTTGGACTCCAGAACCAATATCTCAGCACATCCTCCATCCTGGACCAAGAACCAACATCTCAGCACATGGTCCATTCCAGATCCCAGAACCATCTTGGACCCCAGAACCAATGTCTCAACAAATGGTCCATCCCGAATCCCAGAAACAACATCTCAGACCATGGTCCATCTTGGACTCCAGAACCAATATCTCAGCACATCCTCCATCCTGGACCAAGAACCAACATCTCAGCACATGGTCCATTCCAGATCCCAGAACCATCTTGGACCCCAGAACCAATGTCTCAACAAATGGTCCATCCCGAATCCCAGAAACAACATCTCAGACCATGGTCCATCTTGGACTCCAGAACCAATATCTCAGCACATGGTCCATCACACATCCCAACACCAACATCTCAGCACATGGTCCATTCCAGATCCCAGAACCATCTTGGACCCCAGAACCAATGTCTCAACAAATGGTCCATCCCGAATCCCAGAAACAACATCTCAGACCATGGTCCATCTTGGACTCCAGAACCAATGTCTCAACAAATGGTCCATCCCGAATCCCAGAAACAACATCTCAGACCATGGTCCATCTTGGACTCCAGAACCAATATCTCAGCACATCCTCCATCCTGGACCAAGAACCAACATCTCAGCACATGGTCCATCTTGGACTCCAGAACCAATATCTCAGCACATGGTCCATCACACATCCCAACACCAACATCTCAGCACATGGTCCATCCCAGTTCCCAGAACCAACGTCTCAGCACATGGTCCATCCTGACCCCAGCGCCAAGATCTCAGCACATGGTCCATCCTGGACCCTAGAACCAACGTCTCAGCACATGGTCCATCCTGACCCCAGAACCAACATCTCAACAAATGGTCCAACCTGGACCCCAGCGCCAACAGCTCAACAAATGGTCCATCCCAGAGCCTAGCATCAACATACCATCACATGGTCCATCCTGGACCCCAGCACCAACATCTCAGCACATGGTCCAACCTGACCCCAGAACCAACGTCTCAACAAATGGTCCATTCTGGACCCCAGCACCAACATCTCAGCACACGATTCATCCTGACCCCAGAACCAACATCTCAGCACACGGTCCATCCTGACCCCAGCACCAACATCTCAGTACATGGTCCATCCTGACCCCAACACCAACATCTCAGCACATGGTCCATATCGGACCCCAGAACCAACATGTCAACAAATGGTCCATCCTGGACTCCAGCAACAACATCTCAGCACATGGTCCATCACAGACCCCAGCACCAACATCTCAGTACATGGTCCATTCTGACCCCAGCACCAACATCTCAGCACATGGTCCATCCTGGACCCCAGCACCAACATCTCAGCACATGGTTCATCCTGGACCCCAGAACCAACATCTCAGCACATGGTCCATCACAGACTCCAGCGCCAACATCCCAACAAATGGTCCATCCTGGTCCCCAGCACCAAGATCTCAGCACAAAGTCCATCCTGACCCCAGAACCAACATTACAGCACATGGTCCATCCCGGATCCCAGCAGCAACATCTCAGCACATGGTCCATCCTGAACCCGAGAACCAACATCTCAGCACATGGTCCATCCAGGACCCCAGCATCAACATCTCAGCACATGGTCCATCCAGGACCCCAGAACCAACGTCTCAGCACATGGTCCATCCTGACCCCAGCACCAACATCTCAGCACATGGTCCATCCCGGATCCCAGAACCAACATGCTGGACCCCAGCAACAACATCTCAGCACATGGTCCTCCCACCCAAGAAACAACATCTCAGCACATCGTCCATCCTGGACACCAGCGCCAACATCTCAGCACATGGTCCACTCTGGACCCCAGCACCAACATCTCAACAAATGGTCCATCCTGGACACCGGAACCAATGTCTCAACAAATAGTCCATGCCGAACCTCAGAACCAAAATCTCAGCACATGCTCCATCCTGGACCCCAGCACCAACATATCAACAAATGGTCCATCCCGGACCCCAGTGCCAACATCTCAACAAATGGTCCATCCCAGACACCAGCATCAACATTTCAGTACGCGATTCATCCTGACCCCAGAAACAACGTCTCAGCACATGGTCCACCCTGACCCCAGAACCAATGTCTCAGCACATGGTCCATTCTGAACCCTAGCACCAACTTCTCAGCACATGGTCCATCCTGACCCCAACACCAACATCTCAGCACATGGTCCATCCCGGACCCCAGAACCAACATGTCAACAAATGGTCCATCCTGGACCCCAGCACCAACATCTCAGCACATGGTCCATCCTGGACCCCAGAACCAATGTCTCAACAAATGGTCCATCCTGACCCAAGAACCAACATCTCAGACCATGGTCCATCTTGGACTCCAGAACCAAAATCTCAGCACATCCTCCATCCTGGACCCCAGAACCAACATCTCAACAAATGCTCCATCCTGGACCCCAGCACCAACATATCAACAAATGGTCCATCCCGGATCCCAGCACCAACATCTCAGCACATGGTCCATCCTGGACACCAGCACCAACATCTCAGCACATGGTCCATCCCAGATCACAGAACCAACATCTCAGCACATGGTCCATCCTGGACCCCAGATCTAACGTCTCAGCACATGGTCCACCCTGACCCCAGAACCAACATGTCAATAAATGGTCCATCCTGGACCCCAGAGCCAACAGCTCAACAAATGGTCCATCCCAGAGCCCAGCATCAACATATCATCACATGGTCCATCCTGACCCCAGCACCAACATCTCAGTACATGGTCCATCCTGGACCCCAGCATCAACATCTCAACACATGGTCCATCCCAGATCCCAGAACCAACATCTCAGCACATGGTCCATCCTGGACCCCAGCATCAACGTCTCAACACATGGTCCCATCCAGGACCCCAGATCCAAAGTCTCTGTACATGGTCCATCCTGGACCCCAGCACCAACATCTCAGCACATAGTCCATCCCAGATCACAGAACCAACATCTCAGCACATCGTCCATCCTGGACCCCAGCACCAACATCTCAGCACATGGTCCATCCCAGATCACAGAACCAACATCTCAGCACATGGTCCATCCTGGACCCCAGCATCAACCTCTCAAAAATGGTCCATCCAGGACCCCAGAACCAACGTCTCAGCACATGGTCCACCCTGACCCCAGAACCAAAATCTCAGCACATCGTCCATCCTGACCCCAGCACCAACATCTCAGCACATGGTCCATCCCGGATCCCAGAATCAACATGCTGGAACCCAGCACTAACATCTCAGCACATCGTCCATCCTGGACCCTAGCACCAACATCTCAGCACATGCTCCATCCTGACTCCAGAATCAACACCTCAGACCATGGTCCATCCTGGACACCTGAACCAACATCTAAGACCATGCTCCATCCTGGACCCCAGCTCCAACATCTCAATGTATTGGTCCATCCTGGACCACACCGCCAACAGCTCAACAAATGGTCCATCCCAGACCCCTGCATCAACATCTCAGCAAATGGTCAATCCTGGACCCCAGCACCAACATCTCATCATACGGTTCATCCTGACCCCAGAACCAACATCTCAACAAATGGTCCATCCTGGACCACAGCACCAACATTTCAACAACATGGTCCATCACAGACCCCAGAACCAACATCTCAGCACATGGTCCATCCTGAACCCCAGAAACAACATTTCAGCACATGGTCCATCACAGACCACAGAACCAACATCTCAGCACATGGTCCATCCTGAACCCCAGAAACAACATTTCAGCACATGGTCCATCACAGACCCCAGAACCAACATCTCAGCACATGGTCCATCCTGAACCCCAGAAACAACATCTCAGCACATGGTCCATCCTGGCCCTAGAACCTACATCTCAACAAATGGTCCATCCTGGACCCCAACGCCAACATCTCAGCACATGGTCCATCCTGAACCCCAGAAACAACATCTCAGCACATGGTCCATCCCGAACCCCAGATACAACATCTCAGCACATGGTCCATCCCGGACCCCAGAACCAACATCTCAGCACATGGTCCATCCCGGACCCCAGCACCAACATCTCAGCACATGGTCCATCCCAGACCCCAGCACCAACATCTCAGCACATGGTCTAGGCTTCAATTCCTGGAGAGTCCTGACCAATCCTGGAGGGTTAGTGACTCCACTGACCAACAAGAAAAGTCCTCCTGCCAATGGAATAATGGCCAAAGCACCATCACTAAATGTTTCACCACTTTTCTACCCCAATCCTAATCTGCACCATTGCCCACACCCTCCCAAATCATGTAATCGCCTGAGAGGGAGGTAAAAGTGATCATATCAGAAACATACCATGTAAAATTCACTGCAGTTGCACTAATTTCTGGGAAAAACAGGGGTCTAAAACCCTCGCTCGGGTTTCTATAACCAGCAAGCACTTTGAACTGAGGACAAACCTTTATTCCCAGGATTCACTGCACTTCTCTATTCCCTATGCTCACGATTTGAGAGCTCGCTGAACGTTAACTCAGTTCAGCTGATGCTTGTTAGTAAAAAAGCATTAATGAAGACATTCCTTTATTGTCAAAATGTTCTCAGATAGCAATTCATTCAGACTGTCAGTTCTGATAGGTTTTCTCTCAATAGGGACAATCTGATAAATGAGGCGATTTAATTTCCACAATTTGCCAATGTTACAGAGTCTATTGAAGGGTTCTATTGAACGTATCTCTGAGGCAAGAGGCCCAGATTCATGTCCCGCCTATTTCAGATGTTGGGGCGGCATGGTGGCTCAGTGGTTAGCACTGCTGCCTCACAGCGCCAGGGACCCGGGCTTGATTCCAGCCTTGGGCGACTGTCTGTGTGGAGTTTGCACATTCTCCCCGTGTCTGTATGAGTTTCCTCAGAGTGCTCCGGTTTCCTCCCATAATCCAAAGATATGTAGGTCAGGTGAATTGGCCATGCTGAACTGTCCATAATGTTAGGTGCATTGGTCAGAGGGAAGTGGGTCTGGGTGGGTTACTCTCTGGAGAGTCGGTGTGGACTTGTTGGGCCGAAGGGCCTGTTTCCACACAGTAGGGAATCTAATCATCATGTGTGCTAGATCATTGGGCAGTATAGCGGCTCAATGGTTAGTACTGCTGCCTCACAGCGGCAGAGACCTGGGTTCAATTCCACCCTTAGGCAACTCTCTGTGTGGAGTTTGCATGTTTTTCCCATGCCAGGTGCTCCAGTTTCTTCCCACAGTTCAAAAATGAACATGTGGATTGATCATACTAAGTTGCCCTTGGTGCCCACAGATGTGCAGGCTGGGTGGATCAGCCTTGAGAAACACAGGATTACAGGGATAGAGTAGGGGGTTGGGTCTGGGTGTGATGTTCTTTGGAGGGACTTGATGAGTTGAATAGCCCGCTTCCACACTGTAGTGATTCTATGTCCGGACATGGGAACAGGAGTAGACCATTCAGCCCTTCAAGTCTGTTCCACCATTCAATGAGATCATGGCTGATCTGTGGCCTAACTCCATATACCTGCCTTTGGCCCACATCCCTTAATACCTTCATTAAATGAAAATTTAAGTATTCCAGATTTAAAATTAACAAGTTGACTAGTTGATTAAAATAACCACAAAGTTTCGTGAAGGACTCTTGTGACACAAATGTGACATCTCTATCTCTGAGCCAAGAAGCCCAAGTTCAAATCTTATCTATTCCATAGGTGTGTCATAACATCTCTGAACAGGTTGATCAGAAAAAGTACAAAGCTCAGCAAGGTCACCCCATGGCCGAATGGTTAAGGTAAATGGCTTCTGTAAGAGTCAGCATTTTATCTGAAGAGTGCTGGTTTGAGTCTTGCTGTGATTATTCCCCACAGATAACTACGCTTGGATCTCATGTGGCACAGCAGTAACATCCCTAACTCTGAAGCAGGTAGGCCAAGATTCAATACCCACCTGCCCCAGAGGTGTCATAATGCCTCTGAAAAGGATGATCAAAAAATGTCAACGAATGTATACAACATGGGCTCGTGTGGTACAATGTACAACTGGGTTAGAAGGTCTCGGTTCAAGTCCTACCTCCCTTTAGCAAGCCTCCCATTAAATTATTATTGTTTTAGGAGGAACAAGCATTTAGATTATTCATGGGTCCCAGAATGAGTGTGTGCCAGTGTGCCTGTATTGTGTTACACTGTATCTATGTGAACATGCATATGAGTGTGTAGGTCTTCATGTATGACAGAGGGAGGGAGGGAGAGAGAGAGAGAGAGAGAGTTAGACAGACATTAGAGATTCAGCCTAAACTTGCCACTAATGTCACCAGAAAGACCATTTTTAATTTCTTACTCTTCCCTTCCTACCTGAGAACATAGAGTGCTAAATATTGCTCATAGACAATGCAGCTTCCCTGGCAGCTGACACTGGGGAAGGGTGTGACTCACAGCCATTGCTTTGTTGAATCCACTACAGAGCACTGATGATGATGTCAATCACAATTTCTCTTTGAAGTGTTATGTCCTTATATGCTGTTGCTCAGAAATGTAATTGTCTCTCAATGTGTTGGAGGATGCTTTCTCGAATGAAACATAGAAAATAGGAGTAGGCCATTCAACCCTTCAAGCCAGCTGTGCTATTCAGTAGCATAATGGTGGATTCTCTATCTGAATGCCATATTTCCAATTTCTCTCCATACCCCCTGATGGCTTTAATATCTAAAAATTGCATCAACTTAGACATGGAGAGATGTAACTAGTTGGCCAACACTTTCCTTTGCCCCCTCCCCTCTTCCACCAGATTTTGTTTTTGTTCACTCGTGGGATGTGGGCATTAATGGGAGAGCCAGCATTTATTGCCCATCCCAAGACGGCTTTGAGAAGCTGATGGTGAACTGCCTTTTGAACTGCATGGTGGCACCAGAGGTGAAAAACTCTAGGGGGAAATGGCCTAATGGCATTACTGCCGGGCTGTTCATCCAGAGACACAGGTGATATTGTGGGGTTCAAATCTTGCTGCAGTAGATAGTGGAGTTTGAATTCAATTAAAAGAAAGTCCAGAATTAAGTGTCTCATGATGACCATGAATCCATTGTCAGGAAAAACCCATGTCCTCTATGACCTGACCTACATGTGCTTCCAGGCCCACAGTAAAGTGGTTGACTCTTAATAGCCCTCTGGGCAATTAGGGATGGGTAATAAATGCTGCCTAACCAGCGACAACTCATCCCATAAATGAATAAAGAAACCACCGTGTTGTGGAATCGTACCAGGCCCTGAAATAACTTGGGCTGTAGCAAGAAATCTGAAGGAATCATGTGGTACATTGAGTGAGGCCTTTTTCAACATTGGGAGAAACTTGTTTAATCCTCCCACGAGGTTCCAGCCAATGAGATGAATTTGTTACTTGGAAACAGAGAAATGGGGATTATTGCTCGTCATCATCCTGATTAACTGCAAATCACACCTCTGTAATATTGAGTTTTCTATCACAACCACCCACCACCAGGAAATTAGATGCTGGAAATTCCTGAGATGAAAATCTGAACGGGGCATTGGCCTTTGATCCTCCAAGCTGCCCTATTGGGCACTAAGCATTAATGTTTTCGTGCATGCTACAAATGCCACCATCAGTTGCAGTTTTGGGACCACAACTTTTCACTTTATTCATTATTGATCTAGATGAAGGAACTGAGGGCATTCTGGCTAAGTTTGCAGACAGTAGAAAGATAGGTAGAAGGACAGGTAGCATTGAGGAGGCTGCAGAAGGATTTGAACAAGTGGACATAGAAGTGGAGTAGAGCATGGGAAACTGTGAGGTCATGCACTTTGGTAGGAAGAATAGACACAAGGACTATTTTCTAAATGGGGAGAAAATTCAGAAGTCTGAAGTGCAAAGAGACTTGGGAGTTCTAATCCAGGATTCTCTCAAGGTAGATTTGCAGGTTAAGTCAAGTTAGGAAGGTAAATGCAATGATGGCATTTATTTTGAGAGGACTTGAATATAAAAACAGGGAAGTACTGCTGAGGCTCTATAAGGCTTTGGTCAGACCACATTTGGAGTATTGTGTGCAGTTTTGGGCCCCATATCTCAGGAAGGATGAACTGGCCCTGGAGCATGTTCAGAGGAGGTTCACGAGAATGGTCCCAGGAATGAAAAGCTTAACACATGAGGAACATTTGAGGACTCTGGGTTTATATTTGGAGTTTAGAAGGACGAGGGGGGATCTAATTGAAACAGTGTAGATGTTGGGAAGATGTTTCCATTGGTAGGAGAAACTGGGACCTGAGGGCACAGCCTTAGAGTAAAGGGAAGAACTCTTAAAAAGGAGATATGAAAAACTTCTTCAGCCAGAGAGTTTTGAATCTATGGAATTCATTGCTACAAAAGGCTGTGGAGGCCAATTCATTGAGTATACTTTAGATAGATAGATAGATTCTTAAGTATCAAGGGGATCAAGGGTCATTCCCACCTCAGGCAGCCGTCTCTATGGAATTTGCACATTCTCCCCGTGTCTGCGTGGGTTTCCTCCAGGTGCTCCGGATTCCTCCCACAGTCCAAAGATGTGCAGGTTAGGTGAATTGGCCACGCTAAATTGCCCGTAGTGTTAGGTGAAGGGGTAAATGTAGGGGAATGGGTCTGGGTGGGTTGCTCTTCAGAGGGTCGGTGTGGACTTGTTGGGCTGAAGGGCCTGTTTCCACACTGTAAGTAATCTAAAATAATCTAATCCTATCAAGGGTTATGGGGAGAATGCGAGAAAATGGGGTTGAGAAACTTATCAGCCATGATTGAAAGGCAGAGCGGACTCAATGGGCTGAATGGCCCAATGTCTGCTCCTACATTTTATGGTCTTATGGCTTTTCACTGCAATGCTGCTGCAAGGAGATGGTGTGTGCAGGGAGAGGCACTCAACTCACAGACTGGACCAGGCTACAGCCCAGGGCTGCTCACTCACTCTTGATGCTCACTCACAATGTGCCTAACTGCAGGCTCACAGCAGCCTTTGCCTTGCCTTTTCTTATTGCACTTTGGCCCCTCATCTAAAGTTTGAAGGCTCACATTACCCACATTGCACCGACACAATTCTATACACTAAATGGCAGAATTGATAAAACGTGGAGCTGGAAAAAGCACAGCAACTCAAGCAGCATCAGGAGAGTCAGCGTTTCAGGCAGGACCCTCCTGCTCCTGTGATGCTGCTCGACCTGCTGTGCTTTTTCCAGCTCCACATTTTATCAACTCTGCAGTCCTCACTATCTCCAAGTAAATGACAGAACCCTTAGTGGCATCAACATACAGAGGGATCGAGACGTATAGTTCCCTGAAAGTGGCGATGTAAGTGGATAAGGTGGTCAAGAAGGCATATGGCAATGCGTGCCTTCATTAGTCAGGGCATAGAGTATAAAAATTGGTAAGTCATGTTGTGGGTGCATAGAACTTTAGTTAGGCCACATTTAAAATTTTGCGTACAGTTCTGGTCACACTATGAGAAGAATGTGGAAGCTCTGGAGAGGGTACAGAAATGGTTTACCAGGACGTTGCCTGGCTTGGAGGGAATTAGCTACGAAGAAAGATTGGACAAACTTGGTTTGTTTTCACTTGAACGTTGAAGGATGAGGGGCAGCCTTGTAGAAGTTCACAAAATTTTGAGAGGCAATGGATAGGATGGATAGGCAGAGTCTTTTCCCAGAGTACAAATGTCAATTACTCAGGGACATACATTTAAGGTAAAAAGGGGTTAAGTTAAAAGAAGATGTGAGAGGCAAGTTGTTTTACACCGAAGATATTAAGTGCCTGGAATGGACTGCCAGAGGAGATGGTGGAGGCAGATACAATAGCAATGTTTAGGAATAGGAATTTGACAGATACATCAATAGGCAGGGAATGGAGGGATACGGACAATGTAGAGACAAAACTTCTTTTGTTCAGAAAGGCGCCACGGGTCCGTGCAGTGTTGGTGGGCCAAAGGGCCTGTTCCTGTGCTTATACTGATTTTTTGTTCTTTGTTGTTCTTTGAAGCTGAAAATGTGTTGCTGGAAAAGCGCAGCAGGTCAGGCAGCATCCAAGGAACAGGAGAATCGACGTTTCGGGCATCCCGGTTGTCAGCAGTCATCCATCAGTCGAGGAAGTGAGGATGTGTCGCAGGAAAAGCGCAGCAGGTCAGGCAGCATCCAAGTAACAGGAGAATCGACGTTTCGGGCATAAGCCCTTCTTCAGGAAGCCAGGCAGCTCATCCCGGTTGTCAGCAGTCATCCATCAGTCGAGGAAGTGAGGATGTGTCGCACTGTCAATCTCACACCTGTACCGTGTGCCAACCATATCTGCAGCAAACACTCTGTGTGTGCTTCAGGGAAATAGCCATCTCTCCAGGTCTGAGGGGAACACTCTACGCTGATGTCCAGGTGGCACCAGGAGATCCCAGCACAGAAAGGGTACAATGTACAATTCTGATCACCCTGCTACAGGAAGGATGTTAGTAAAGTGTAAAGGGTGCAAGTAAGACTCACAAGAATGTTACCGAGACTGGATGGGCTGGGACTTTTTTACCTGGAGTGTTGCCAGGCTGAGGGCTGACCTTATGGAGGTTTATAAAATCATGAGGGGGCATGGACAGGGTGAATAGCCAACGTCTTTTCCCCAGGATAGGGGTGTCCAAAACTAGAGAGCAAAGGTTTAAGATGAGAGGGGAAAGATTTAAAAGGGAGAAGGTGGTGGGTGCCTGGAACGTGTTGCCAGTGGAGGTGGTAGAGATGGGCACGATAGAATCATTTAAGATGTATCTAGACAAATACATGAACGGACAGAGGGCAGACGGATACTGGTCCTTAGAAAATAGGCGACAGGTTTAGATAGAGGATCTAGATTGATGCAGGGCTTGGAGGGACGAAGGGCCTGTTCCTGAGCTGTAATGTTCTTTGTTGTTTGACCAGAGGGGCAATATTTGCATGCAGACTATGGTGCATATACAGAATGAGCTGCCGGAGGAAGTGGTAGAGGTGAGTACAATTACAATATTTAAAAGACATTTGAATAGGTACATGATAGAAAAGGTTTAGAGGGATACAGGCCAAATGTAGGCAATTGGGACTAGCTCAGGAGGCCTGGTCAACATGGATGATTTGGGCCAAATGGTCTGTTTCCATGCTATCTGACTCTAAGTCAAGGCCATTATCTGGTATCAGTCCGGATAGCAACTGGAATAGTAACCCACAGACCCAGGCAAATACTCAGAGGGCAAATGTTCAAATCTCACCATAACAGCCGATGACATTTAAATTCAGCTAATTTATCAAATCTGTAACTGGAAGCTCGACCTCATTATAAGGCTACTTTCAATTGTCATTAAAAATCATCTAATTCACTAATGTCCTTCGGTGATGGAAATCTGCCATCACGTCTGGCCCACATGTGATTCTGGATACATGAATATATGATTGATGCCATTCTGCCCTGTGAAAGGGCTAGCAAGACCTTAGAGGCGACCCATGCCTCTGAGTGCCCCCAAATTGGGGAAATTGGAGGTCACCCCATCCACTAAACCAGACAGGCACGTTACTGCGATTACCCAGATGGGAAACTAGGCATCTTTCTCACTTGTTGGGAAGGCAGCTCCTTCCTGTTTCCCAAAATGAGGTCTGCCTGCATCACCAGGAGGGGCTGTTAGCTCCAACAGGGAGTTTCAGTAGCACCACTGGCAAGCATCCAATCTATCCCATTGAGACAGGAGGGATGCCTCTCTGTTAATTGTTCATTAAATGTGTGATTGTACAGGGGAGTGCGTATTAACATTTGTGGCTCTACAAAACAGATACTGATTTAAACTGACTGATTTGGTTAGGGGTTACATACAAAGATGCAAAATAGACCATTCAGCTCTTTGAGACTGCTCTGCCCTTCAATAAGTTCAATGATGATCTGCTTGAACACCACATTCACATTTACCATGATAATCTTGGATTCTGTTGCTGTAGTGATTGAAAGTTGATGAACCTTATTGACTATGAGATCCCTAATTAGGCCTGTTAACCTGAGCCAGTCAGGGATCCCTGGCTGACAGCGATAAACAGGGGATTCGGGATTTGAGGTTTGCCCTCATCTCCCTGTAAACTGGTTGAACGGTAGGGTTTGGGGCCTGGCCTTACTGCTCCTCTCCCTTGTAAAATTGCTGTTGTATACAGCTGTAAATGTTAAATGTGTTTTGTAATTTGTTTAATAAAACAGGAAAAAAAAACAGGATTCAGGGGTCTTCTCAGTTTAGGGGACTGACTCTGTGCTGGCTGGTGCTACAGTCAGTACGTTAGTTTCTGCTTCCCCTTTTTTTTGGAGAGGGAAAACCTGATTTCTGAACTGGCTGAATTATTTAGTCAGTTTGTTAACTGGCATTCCTTTAAGTGAGGACTGATTGTTAAATTCCTGATGCACATAATGTGTTTCAGGTGTAGCTCAGTTCTCATTAGGGAATTGTTGTTTCACTGGCTGGTTACAGCCTGTGTGTTACTCTTTTCTCAGAAAATGTTAATTTTGTGGTAGGGTATAGCCCTTGGACTGTAGTTTTCTGTGTTTTTTTGTATATGTCTTCACTTTTTATTGGTGTTTGGACTGAGCCCTTGTGGAAGACATACATTTTACCAGGGAATGGAGGACATTCCCTCCATTGTCCTCCTGTGGGGAGGCCTAGTCCAGGGACTGGGCCTCTGAAGATTGAACACCTGTGTGTATGTGTGCGCTGAGAGGTGAGCACTTGCTGTATCCTGGAGTTTGGGAGGACACCTTTCCTTCAGGAGTAGACCAAACTCCTGTGAGTTAACTGCACCTGTACAATGTACTGTTCCTGTGAGTGGGCCTGGTTTTCCAAGGATGCGCCAGGACTCCATGGAGACTGAACACCTGTGTGTTGTGGGGTGTGTATTTGCTGCCTTCAGGAGTGAACTCTGCCCTTGGTTGCGGACTCTGCAGTTTCTGACAATGCACATTGTATACTGGAGTAGACTCATCCTGGAAATGGATTCTATATTTTGAAGACTGTACAGATTTGAACTGCGTACCAGAAAGGACTCTCTTTGGTCATTAACTGTGTTGTGGTGTTTCCTGGGTCTATCACCTGCACTGTCTTGCGTGTCCCTGGGTCTGGCAGGCCTTGCTGTGAGCTGGGAGGCTCATGGGTCTTCCTGAAAGCTGTCACCCCAAGAGCCGGAGGGTGGGTAGGCCATTCTGTGAACCTGAAGGTTGGTAGGCTGTCCCAAAAGCCGGAGGGTGGGTAGGCCACCCTGATGCCAGTCGCCCCGAGAGCCAGATGGTGGGTAGGCCGTTCTGAGCACTGTCGTCCTGAGAAGGGGTAATCGGGACGGGCTGTCCTAGAGGTGGTCGAAAGGTGTCAGAGCAGCTGAGCGCCAGAACGTGCGTAGGGGCGAGCTGAGATCTGGAAGGCTTGTGGGCTACCCTGCACGCTATCGTCCCAGGGAAGGGGACGGGCTGTCCTAGAGGTGGCCGGAAGGTGTGCCAGGATAGCCCACTGGCTGGACGGTGCATCGGGGTGGGTGAGAGCCCAATGGTACGTAGGTTGAAACTTTATTGCTGGAACAGCACAGCAGGTCAGGCAGCATCCACCTGCTGTGCTGGTCCAGCAATAAAGTTTCAACTTTGATCTCCAGCATCTGCAGACCTCACTTTCTCCTCAATGGTACGTAGGGGCAGACCGAGAGCCAGAAGGCGGGTAGCTGTCATCAGCGCTGTCACCCCGGGCAGGTACCGGGGCGGGCTGCCCCAGAGGTGGTCGAACGGTGTGTCAGGGCGGACCAAGAACTGGAAGGGGCATGGGGTGGATCAAGCGTAGGGGCGGGCTGCCTTAGAGTGGCCGGAAGGTAGGAGGGTTGGGAGCTTGCCGGGTCTGTATTGTCTGCACTCTTCTTATGTAACTGGATTGTCTTATGTATAAAGGTCATTGTTGCTGTCTTTTTATATTTGAAACTGGGATTTATGGTTTGTCCTCCATTCCCTCTAAACTGGTTGAACGGGGCCTAGCTTTGCTGCTCCTCTCCCTTGTAAAATTGCTGTTGTATACAGCTGTAAATGTTAAATGTGTTTTGTAATTTGTTTAATAAAACAGGAAAAAAAAAACAGGATTCAGTCAGTCTCCTAAACTGAAGACCTCTATGTGCTGGCTGGTGCTACAGTCAGTACGTTAGTTTCTGCTTCCCCTCTTTTTTTGGAGGGAAAACCTGATTTCTGAACTAGCTGAATTATTTAGTCAGTTTGTTAACTGGCATTCCTTTTAGTGAGGACTGATTGTTAAATTCCTGATGCACATAATGTGTTTCAGGTGTAGCTCAGTTCTCATTAGGGAATTGTTGTTTCACTGGCTAGTTACAGCCTGTATTACTCTATCCTTTCCTCAAAACAGGAGAAAAAAAATGTTAATTTTGTGGTAGGACTTAGCCCTTGGACTCTAGTTTCTTTTGTTTTTTGTATGTGTCTGCACTGTTTTTGGTGTTTTGGACTGAGCCCTTGTGGAAGACATACATTTTACCAGAGGAGCTGTTTCTGTGGGGAGGCCTAGCCCTGGGACTGGGCCTCTGTAGATTGAACAGCTGTGTGTGTGCTGGGAGGTGAGCACTTGCTGTATCCTGGAGTTCTGGAGAAGATCTTGCCTTCAGGAGTGGACCAAAAACCCCTGTGAGTTAACTGCACCTTTTAAAATGTACTGTGTTCCTGTGAGTGATGCTGGCTCTCCAAGGATGTGCCAAACCTCCATGGAGACTGAGCACCTGTGTGCTGTGGGGTATGTTTATGCTGCCTTTGGGAGTTGAGTCTGCAATTTGGAGTGGACTCCACTTCGGACAATGCACCTCATAAACTGGAGTGGACTCCATTCCTGAGAATGGACTCTATATATTTTGAAGACTCTATATATATTTGGACTGTGTACCAGAAAGGACTGTTCTTGGTAATTAACTATATTGTTCAGCAACACTCCCTAGGACCTTAAACACTTAATGGTAAGACCTGCTAAGATTTGTTTTCCTAAAATGCAGCACCTCGCATTTATCTGAATTAAACTCCATCTGCCACTTCTCAGCCCATTGGTCCATCTGATCACAATCCTGTTGTAATCTGAGGTAACCTTCTTCGCTGTCCACTATACCTCCAATTTTTGTTTCATCTGCAAACTTACCAACCATACCTCTTATGCTCACATCCAAATCATTTATATAAATGATGAAGAGTAGAGAACCCAGCACTGATCCTTATGGTACTCCACTGGTCACAGGCCTCCAGTCTGAAAAACCAACCCTTTGTCTTCTACCTTTGAGACAGTTCTGTATCCAAAGGTTCTCTCCGGATGGGCCAGGACTGTGGATGGAGACTGAACACCTGTGTGTGTGCTGTGGGGTGTGCATTTGCTGTCTCTGTTGTGGACTCTGTTTTTAGCAATGGACTCTGAAGATCGAAGTGGACTCTATTTCTGGCAATGCACTTTGTATACTGGAATGGACTCAATACTTTGAAGAGAACTGTTTATGGTAATAAACTCTGTACCAGAAAGGACTGTGTTTGTTGGGGTTATCACCTGCACTGTCCTCTGTCTCTGGGTCTAGCAGGCATCTCTGTGAGCTGGGAGGTTCATAGGTCTTTCTGAAAGCTGTCACCACGAGAACTGGAGGACGGGCAGCCCATCCTATGAACTGGTAATCAAGATGGGCTGCGCTAGAGGCAGTTGGAAGGTGTGGCGGCACGCCCGAGAGCCAGAAGGCTTGTGGGCTGCCCTGCACACTGTCATCCCAGGGAAGGGGATGGGCTGACCTAGGTGGCTGGAAGGTGTCGGTTCGGTCCACAGGGCAGATGGCGTGTTGGAGTGGGCAAGAGCCAGAAAGTGCAGACTGAGAGCCAGAACGTGGGTAGGCCGTCCTCCGCGCTGTTACCCCAGGCAGGTACCGGTGCAGACTGTCCTAAAGGTGGCTGGAAGGTGCGACGGGCGGTTAGGGAAACCGGAAAGTGGGTAGGCCGTCCTGATTGCTGTTGCCCTAGGGGGTTTGGGCAACAGGACGGGCTGTTGTAGAGGTAGCCGGAAGATGTGTCAGGACGGACTGAGAGCTGGAAGGTGGGAGGGACAGGAAGGTTGCTTTGTGGTTGGAGGGGTGGGAGGGCGAGGTGTCTGTATTCTATGTACTTATGTATTTGTTAGTGTTTTGTGATGACTGAAAGTGGGATTTGAGGTTTGACCTCATTTTCCCCAAAACTGGTTGAACGGTGAGGTTTGGGGCCTGGCTTTGCCATTCCTCTCCCTTGTAAATTGCTGTTTCTCTGTATACAGCTATTAATGTTAATTTTCTGTAAACGGTATTGTTTTTAAAAATTTTGTTAAAGTAAACAGGGAATTCTCAATCTCCTCACTTTAGGGACTGATTCCAAACTTGCTGGCCACAGCCAGTGTACTGTGCACAAGGAAATAAAAGGGTGACTTAGTGACTGGATACCGACCTAACAAGAATCTATCCAGCTCCGCCTTAGAAATAGTTAAGGGGTATATTTCCCTCCCCACCCCTTTCCGCCTTCTGCAAAGACCGTTCCCTCCGTGACTACCTGGTCAGGTCCACGCCCCCCTACGACCCACCCTCCCATCCTGGCACTTTCCCCTGCCACCACAGGAACTGTAAAACCTGCGCCCACACCTCCTCCCTCACCTCCATCCAAGGCCCCAAAGGAGCTTTCCACATCCATCAAAGTTTTACCTGCACATCCACTAATATCATCTATTGTATCCGTTGCTCCCGATGCGGTCTCCTCTACATTGGCGAGACT
>NC_057711.1:12233227-12323517 GCF_004010195.1 Chiloscyllium plagiosum | reverse complement strand
TCCACGCTTCAGGCTCTCTGCCTTTATTCCTGATGAAGGGCTTTTGCCCGAAACGTCGATTTTGCCTGTCCTCGGATGCTGCCTGAATTGCTGTGCTCTTCCAGCACCACTGATCCAGAATCTGGTTTCCAGCATCTGCAGTCATTGTTTTTACCAATGTGTCTCCACCCCCTAGTGAGACAGAGTTCCAAACTCAGGAAAAACTCATACCTGTCCTAAAAAAAGGTGACATATAATTTTAAAACAGTGCCTCGTATTTTGAACTGACCCACAAGTGGAAGCATCATTTGGGTTCCTATTTGATTGTCTAAGCCCTTTCAGTCTCTAGCAGATTACTATCAGCTCTCAGGACATAAAGGTAAGGACCTGCATTGTCGAGCAGGAAGTGGGGAAGGACAGAAAGTACATGCAAGACAGGCCTGACTGGAGTTTAAACATTTGACTCAAGTGAATGGTGCCTAAACCCAGAGTCTCGTGTCATTGAGGAAAGAATCTAGCAACTAAACCACAGCTGCTAGCAGCATCCTCCAGCAGCTAAGCCTATCCTAAAAAGATTACTAATTTGAAAACACTCAAAAGCAGCACAAATACTTTCAAAAACCACAATTAAAGGATTCAACGAGGGGCAGAGTAGTTATGGCCAGAAAACATCAGTTTTCATTGATCACTATGCTGCATTGGAGATGGGAGATTACTTCACTACCCTCACTGCAAATAAATCACAATAGACTGGAACATTAATCCTATTGACAGGAAAGCTAAATGAATTGAGACAACGCTAATGGAGTTTTATTGTAGCTCAGTTCATAACAGCTTAAAGCCATGACAATAATATGAGATCAATATCCTATCCAATCAAATTTAATAAGCCTATTTCACATATATAGAAATCAAAGCTCGGTGTACACATATATGTAAAGAAAACATGACAGATGCTAGTACATAGTCAATTCCTTAATGACTATTACATCAATGTTCTGTTCTTCTTAAACACTAAGAAAGCACCAACACATGCAGCAGCCCACTGCGTAGCATCATTGTTGCTGAGCCAGCAATCCTGAACGGTCTTAAAAATCACGGGTGAGTCAAGCATGAGGAGGTGCTTTTAAAATTAGGATTGCACCTTCAGGCCAGAGCTGACAGGATTTTCTTTTCATCCAGGGTTGCATGAGTTTGCAACTCTCTGCCTCAGAAGGCACTGGTCATTAATGACAGTCTATTAGTCTTTTTTTTAAAAAGTCAGGCAGCAGAATGAAAGGTTATCGTGGGATGAAAATATGGAATTCAAAACACAATCTGATCAGCCACAATCTTTTTTGGAAGGCATTGATTGATGGGATGAGGGTATTGCTAGCTGGGCCTTTCAAGAGGGCAGTTAGGAGTCAACCACATGGCTATGGGGCTGGAGTCTCATATAGGCCTGACCAGGTAAAGACAGCAGTCTCCTTCCCTGGAGAATAGTAGTGAACCAGATGGGTTTTTCTGAAATTGACAATGTTTTCATGGTCATCGTTAGACTCTTAATTCCAGATTTTTATTGAATTCAAATTCCACCATCTGCCATAGAGGGATTCAAACCTAGGTGCCCAGAATATTACCTGAGTCTCTAGATTAACAGTCAATAATACCACCAGGCCATCGCTGCCCCCCCACTCCCCAAAAGGCGCCAAATGGCATATTTCTGCTCCTAATTTGTATGATCATACATTCTTATGTCTGTAGCATGAGCTTTCTGAGTTAGCTGTGAAACCATACCACGCATATAGTCAGCGTTTGTTTCACCGGGATGGGGATGTTCATCATGGCCCGTAGTCTTAACTAGGTGACCGAGAAAGCACAGACCTGTTTGCTCTTTCATCTTGTTGGAATTTGTAGGCCTGAGGCCCGTGAGAGGGCTGTCCTTAGTCATTATCCTTATTGATGAATAAATCCCAAACACTTAAATCCACTGGTAATCCACAACTGCAGATCTACGCAAATGAACCGAAGAAGAGATTTATAGGTGTCCCTTTTCATATCCTCCTCTTCCAGATACACGGTAATCTATTGAGACATTCTCTGTATACAGTGAAACATGTCTCATCCTCTGGCCACTCATCAAAACCCTAATAACAAGGGACTGATTTATTTTGATAGGATATTTACCAATGACATTGACACTTAGCACTTGTACAACTCTCTCTGCAGTCAAGAGACTAATTTACTCAGTTATGACCCACACAGACCCATTGCAGAAAAAAACACAAAACACAGGATGAAAACACTTACCGGATGTTTAGCTGACAGTCTCCCACTGACAGTACCAGTCTGATTCCACGTAGGGGAGACAAAACCCTGCATATAATGAAGCCAAGAAATCTTGAGGAAAGGAATGTAACAGCTAACGAGACACTAATCATTAAACAAATGAGAACAAATCTGCTGCTGCCAGAAAAGTAATAATCGAGAAAACATTGGAACACAAATAGATGAGTCAGCATCTCTACAGGGAGAAAAGTGGGAGGAAAGAAAGCAAAGGACTGCAGAATGGGAAATCTGAAAGAAAGAAAATGCTGGATTACTCTGCAGGTCTGGCAGCATCTCTGAAGAGATGAACAAAGTTAAGTTGGTCACCTTTCATCAGAACACACAAGAGGCTAATGATTCATTAATCTCTTCTCCAAATTCTAAATTTTCTTTGCAGTTCACGTCAACGCACGTGTAGTCTGTACAGTTTTTTCAGATTTAAATTGATAACTTTAAAATTGCAATTGGAACATGCTTTTAAACTAAAGATGGACCTCTGTAATAACTTTAGTAAACAAAAAAAAGGAAGTTGAATGGACATTGTTTTCAAGAATTTGAAAGACACTTTCTAAAATACATCACAGCTAAAGAATTACTTTTTCAAAGACAAACATAGTTCAGTGAATTGGACACTAGCTTCTCAGGCAAAGGTTTGTTAGTGATCGCCCTGTTGATAACACTTTCCATCACTTTCCTGATGATTGAGAGTAAACTGATAGGACAAATCTGACCCGACCAATTACTGCCCTAATTTTTGTGTACAGGACATATCTGGGCAATGTTCCACATTGTCCAGTTGATGCTGGCATTGTAGCTGTACTAGAACAGCTCAGGTCACAGACAGTTCAGCACAGAAAGCACAGTTCTTCAGTATTATTGCCAGAATGTTGTCAGAATATATGCATTAGGCAATAAAGGTGTCAGGACAGGTGGGGAGAGCAGGTAAAAAGCACGTAGCATTCCAGACTTCACTATTAAGGGCATAGAGTACAAGAGCAAGGAGGTAATGCTGAGAGGATATTTCCCCACATGGGAGAGTCCAAGACCAGAGACATAGTATTAAAATAAAGGAGCACCAAAATAAGACAGAGATGAGGAGGAATGTCTTCTCTCAGAAGGGTGGTACGGTGGCTCAGTAGTTAGCACTCTGCCTCACAGCACCAGGGTCCCAGGTTCGATTCCCGCCTCAGGCAACTGTCTGTGTGGAGTTTGCACATTCTCCCTGTGTCTGCATGAGTTTCCTCCGGGTGCTCCGTTTTCCTCCCATAATCCAAAGATGTGCAGGTCAGGTGAATTGGCCATGCTAAACTGCCCATAGTGTTAGGTGCATTAGTCAGAGGGGAAATGGATCTGGGTGGGTTACCCTTCAGAGGGTCGGTGTGGACTGGTTGGGCCGAAGGGCCTGTTTCCACACTGTAGGGGATCTAATCTAATCTAATCTTAGAAGGTTGTGAATCTTTGGAACTCCTTGCCACAGACAGCGGAAGGGAGGAGCAGAGTCCTTGTGTATATTTAAGTCTGAGAAAGAGAGAGAGAGATTTCTAATCCGTCAGGGAATCAAGTCTTATCAGGAAAAGGCAGGAAAGTGGAGGGAGTAATGCGAGATCAGCCACGATCCTATTGAATGGTGGAGCATGCTCAAGGGGCCTAACTGCCTACTCCAGTTCCTATTTCTTATGGTCTCATGTTGAACTTGCTTAAGACACTAGTTAGACCTCAGTTGGAGTATTGCGTATAGTTCTGGAAGGAAGGAAGGGAATGCAGGGAGGTGGGTGCAGAAGACGGTGAGAAGAATGGTTCCAGTGTTGAGAAACTTCAATTTAAGAAGATTGGAGCAGTTGGGACTGTTTTCCTTTAAGAGAAGAAGGCTAAGAGGAGATTTGATAGAAGTTTCCAAAATCGTGAGATGGATGAGACAGTAGATGAAGAGACATTCATTAAAGGATAAAAATAATAGGATAACAACAAAAGGAGACACAATTTTAAAATAATTTACATAATAAGCAAATGTAATGTGAAAATAAAAACCATACAGCAAGTACTTAGGCTCTGGAATTCACTTCCTGGAAATGTGGTCAGAGCAGGTTTAATCTAGGCACTCAGGAAGTTACTCGATGATTATTTGAATAAAGACAATATGCAGGGATTTTGGAAAAAGGAAGAAGATTGGGACTAAGTTGTAATGCTCATCTAGAGAGCCAATGAAGAGTCAGTGGATCAAATGGTCTCCAGCAGCATAACAATCTGTAATTAGAGGACAGGGATTTACATGAATTGGCAAACAACTGCACAGGAGATGAAATTAAACATACTTTGTACAGCTAGTTAATATTTAATTCTTTTTTAATCTACTTATTCGTGGACATGGCTGTCACTGTATAGGCCAGCAAGCAAGGACTTCAGGTATGGCGAGGCAGCAGCTTCAACAGAGCCAAGGATTCCTGGCTGTGGTAGGCCCGGAGCGGGGACTCCTCATTATCAGCAAGGCAGCTGCAGTGGCTCCTGGCTGTGGTAATCCCAGAGCAGAGACTCCCCATTATCAACAAGGCAGCTGCAGCAGCGCCTGGCTGTGGTAGGCCCAGAGCCAGGTTATCCGCAATGCAGTGGTGGCAGCAGAGCCAGGGGCCCCTGGCTGCGTGGCGAATGTGGTTCCAGAATGGGAGCCGGTATTGTTGGCCTGTCAGTGAGGGGGGGTGACAGCGACGAAGAGATGTCACCTGAAGAGTGGCAACTCTTACATTGGTGAGCTGGTTCAGGACTCATGGTGGAAGCAGCAGAATGAAGAGGGACACTCTTTCAGTTATTTGTTTTGTTTATTCAAAATTGTCCTCGGTTGTGGTGGCAGATGAAGCTTTTCACTGTATTTTACTGTGTTATTCATTCTTTAATTCTGCAATGCATTAAGTGGAAGGGTTGTCGAAGCAGATTCAATAGTAACTTCTAAAAGGGAATTAGAAGTTCTAAAAGAGAATAAAAAGGGAAACCTGCGAGGATATGGGAAAAGACAATGAAGTTGGAATGAATTGGTCAGATCTCTCAATAATCCAGAGTAGTTACGAAATGTTTTGGTGCTGCACCTACCTATGATTCAATGCTTAATTTTAAACATTCAGGCTTTCAGAGCAACTATCAAGTCTGCTCCTTTGAGTATGTGTATGAAATTCACCTCCCACCTTGGACAGAGCTCTCCAGTAAGATTAGATATCAAAGGAGGCATGGAACAAAAGGTAAAGAGAGTAATAATGATCTAGATGTCGCTTTGCTGGCTGAGCTGGAAGGTTTATTTCCAGACGTTTCATCACCCTACTAGGTAACATCTTCAGTGAGCCTCTGGGCGAAGCACTGCTGATGATTCCTGCTTCCTATTTATGTGTTTGGGTTTCTTTGGGTTGGTGATGTCATTTCCTGTTCTTTTTCTCAGGGGATGGTAAATCAGGTCCAAATCAATGTGTTTGTTGATTGAGTTCCGGTTGAAATGCTATGCTTCTAGAAATTCTCATCCACGTCTTTGTTTGGCTTGTCCAAGGATGGATGTGTTGTCCCAGTCAAAGTGGTGTCCTTCCTTATCTGTATGTAAGGATACTAGTGAGAGTGGGTCATGTTGTTTTGTGGCTCGTTGATGTTTATGTATCCTGGTGGCTAGTTTTCTGCCTGTTTGTCCAATGTAGTGTTTGTTACAATTCTTGCATGGTATTTTGTAAATGACATTAGTTTTGCCTGTTGTCTGTATGGGGTCTTTCAAGTTCATTAGCTGCTGTTTTAGTGTGTTGGTGGGTTTGTGGGCTACCATGATGCCAAGGGGTCTGAATAGCCTGGCAGTCATTTCTGGCAGCAGTAATGATCGTAATGAAAGGACAATGTGGAGGGGATAATACGAGAATAAGGGCCAGCTCCAACTGAAAGCAAAAACATGAAAACACCATAGAAACACTGCAAGAGAGAAAAAAATCATATTGGAGCACAGCATTCATAGCCTGAAGATGTTGAACTGAAATGTTGAGACCAGAAGACTGTGTAATGTCTAAATGGATGTTGTTGGTCCAGCTTGTGCAGGATTTCACTGAAACACTGCAGCACACTGAGGACAGATGTGTGCATGGCAGCATGGTGGTGTATTGAAATGGCAATTAGCTGCAAGGTCAGGATCACACTCTCAGACTGAACAGTGGCACTCTGCAAATGGTTCACCAAGTCGGCACAGTGGTTCAGTGGTTAGCACTGCTGCCTCACAGCACCAGAGACCCAGGTTTGATTCCAGCCTCAGGTGACTGTCTCTGTCTCTGTGGAGTTTGCACATTCTCCCCGTGTCTGCGTGGGTCTTCTCCAGGTGTTCTGATTTACTCCCACAGTCCAAAGATGTGCAGGTCAGGTGGATTGGCGATGGGAAACGCAGGATTATGGGGTAGAGGCATGTGTTTGGGTGGAATGCTCTTCGGAAGGTTGGTGTGGACATGATGGGCTGAATGGTCTGCTTCCATTCTGTAGGGATTCTGTGATTCTAAGTCAACATTTGGTCACTCTTATAAGAGGATTTAATAGAATCCAAGCCGATTGGTGAGATGAAACCAAGACACATGTATCTTTTCAATAACAGAAATTGCTGGAAAAGCTCAGCAGGTCTGACAGCAACTGTGAAGAGAAATCAGAGTTAATGTTTTGGATCCGGTGACCCTTATTCAGAACTGAGATCAACAATGTGAAGAAGGGTCACTGGATTTGAAATTTCGCTTCACATTTGCTGCCAGACCTGCTGAGTGTTTCCAGCGATTTCTGTTTTCATTTCACATGTATCTTTTCTTTTGTGGACAGAGTTTATCGACTTCCTTAGTCTCAGCCTTCCCATCCCATACCCAGTGACACAGTTGTTCCCCAATTCGATGAGTTAAGACAATTCACAGCCACCACCTGTTTCTTTTAGAGTCGCAAACGTAACAATGGGGCTTTCCCGGACTCAGTGTCCACACCCCTGGACCGAGAGGCCTGGGTTCTAGTCCCAACTGAGAAAAAGCAAACATAACAAACTTGTGCTTTAATCAATTACTGGAGAAACTCAACAGGTCTAGCAGAGAAAATCGAGTTAACATTTTGAGTCCAAGTGACCCTTCTTCACATGGTTGTCCTGTTTTCAGCCTCTGAAGAAGGATCAATGGACTCGAAAGGTTAACCGTTTTCACTCCACAGATGCTGCCAGACCTGCTGAGTTTCTCCAGTAATTTGTTTTGTTTGTTTTGGATCTCCAGCATCCAAAGTCCTTTTTTTTTTTAGCAATCTGATTAACCAGATACCAACAGAGGAGACTGCACCCTGAGCATCAAATACAGTAGCCTAGATGGAGAGAAGTAAATCACTGCTTCACCCTGAGACGGTGTTTGAAGATTTGGACAAGGAAGAGCTAAACTATTACATCCCTTGCAGACAGGGGAGGGAAGGAGAAATGTGTTTGTTGGTGGTGTCATGTTAGACATGGCAATGGAAAATCCTGTGAACTCTGGGCTGGTGGGGGTGGACCTCCAGAAGGGAGCGGAAGGGGTGAGGGCAGAAATGCAAAAGTGAGTCACTCACAGTTGAGGGCCCTTTCAACCCCAGTTGGGTGTGATTCCTCAGTTGAGAAAAGATGAAGTGTAGTTGGAAGTAAGGAGTGAGAAGATGCATCATCAGAATGATGTACTGGAGACAGAGAAACTGGAGAATGGAATGGAATAGACTGTTAATTGACCATGCTGCCTAGTTGGGAGTGGACTGGCCAGGGGCTGCTGCTGCCACTGTTTTGCAGTGTCCACCTTCAAAATGGACAGGTAGCTACATGTTGGGGACAGAATTGCTCTTTTGCAATGGGCACTTCCACCGTTAAATAGCTGCTCGGCACGCTGTGCCAATGCAGACAGCATGTCAGCACTGGACGGGAGATCGGGAGGGAAGGAGAAAGGAGATCGAGGAAAAGAGGGGAGGGAAAGGGAAGGGAGATCGGGGAATCAAGGAGGGAAGGGGAAATTGGAGAAGGAAGGGAAAATCAGGAAGTCAAGGAGGGAAGGGGAAATTGAGGGGAGGAAAGGGGAAATTTGGGGAAGGGAAGGGGAGGTGAGTAAAAGGATAGGAAGTAAATAGGAGTGAGGGAAATTGAGAGGAAAAAAGATTGAAATTCAGATGATCAGCAGGAAACACCAAATTTTTTACTTAATCTACTTTCTAGAATTTTATAATTACAGTTCATATTAATCTCGGTTAACTTCTGGTACCAGCCACCTGCCAACACGGTTATTTGAATGGTACCAGCACACCAGCCCAGTTCGGTTTAACACTAGCTACAATAATGAAATTACCTTCTTCATACAGGCAAGGAGACCGTCTACATATGTCGACTTGATCTTGTGAATCTGGAACAAGAAACAAACCTTTACTTGGTACAGTGTCTTTTTGTCTTTTAAGGATTGCTGCTGGGACACTGAAGATCTGCGGTTGTCTCCACCCCCCCACAGAATCTTCCAGAATCTCCAGGGATTCACAGTTAACTTCCAGGATGTAACTGTGAGTAAACTCAGGAGAAAAGTCACAGGGGCATTAAAAGTTCTTTCCAAAAGTTGAACATTTTTGTTTGTCAGTTTTAAAGATATCAGAAAATATTTGACTTTGGTGGTCAAGGATCACCGACCCAAAATTACATTCACATTCTGATTGGCTGTGAGAAGTCAAGTGGTTGAAGGATATTGGGTAACCAATAGCAGGAGTAGAGATGAGGTTGAGTGGTGGGAGAAATGTCACATGGTGATTCCTTCAGAAATATATCCAATCAGAGGGAACAACTTTGTCCATTCAGTTGATGACCAGCATTCGGACAAGATTTGTATAGTGGGGAGACACTGAAATCCTACTGTAGGAGGTCACTCTGCTGACTCAGGATTCACCTTCCAGCTGTTCTCCAAACACATCCTGAAACGTGACTTCCTTGGAATTTGTTTCTCAACTCAAAGAGATGACTTTAAAATGCTGACCAATATCTGCCCTCTTCATTTCCATAAAGCCTTTAACTCTATGACAGTAAAGAGCAGGAAATCATCTAATTCAACTAGATTTTGATCAAGATCTCTCAGCCGAAACACACAAACTGAAGAAAATGTTTTGATACAGATCCCTTTTATCGGAAGAGTTCACAAAGATATGGGGCATAGGGAAGGATGGCACATAATTCTGAAGAAGTGAGGACAGAGCACAGGAACTGATACCACCTGATTTCTGACTGAAATATAGGGAGGTGGATTTTTAACTTCATTCATAGAATATGAACAGCACTGGTTGGGCCAACATTTATTACACATCTCTAATTTCCCTTGAGAAGGTGGTGGCGAACTGACTTCTGGAGGCTCTGTAGTCCATGTGCTGTAGGAACAATGAGGGAATGGCAATATTGGATGGTGAGTGGACTGAAGGGGAATGTGTTTCAATGTATCTGTTACCCTTGTCCTTGATGATAGAGGTCATGGAAGGTGCTGAGAGGGTAGATTGGGAACAGTGGGCTCTCACTTCACACACTCACTACTCCTCAAGCGCATCTCTTTATAGCTGGGACTTCTGCAATGCTACCTCCCACAGAACACCCACTCTCCTATCTGCCTACAGTGTGGAAACAGGCCATTCAGCCCATTGAGTCCACACTGACCCTCCAAACAGCATTCCCCCAAGACCAACCCCTTACCCTTTCCCTGTAACCTTTTATTTCCTACGGCTAATCCACTTAACCTACACATCCTTGGACACAATGGGCAATTTAGCATGGCCAATCCACCTAACCTGCACATCCCAGGACACAATGGGTAATTTAGCATGGCCAATCCACCTAACCTGCACATAGCAGATAGCAGAAGGAAACCAGAGCAAACCCACACAGTCACCCAAAACTGGGATCGAACCCGGATCCTTGGTGCGGTGAGGCAGCAGTGCTAACCACTGAGCCACTGTGCCGCCTCAAATGCTTGAACAAGAAATATCTGTTGGGCTTTGGGGAACAGGAGCGGAGTGGGACTAATTGTAGAGCTCTTGCAAAGAACTGACACAGACATGATAATCGAAATGGCCTTTATCGATGCCATATGGTTCTGCGAGTTTCTCAAAAGGGTCTCACATTAGCATACAGAAACAGCAGAGAGAGAGATCGATTACTATCTGGATCTGGTCAGACTAATTAAAATTCAACACTGAAGAGAAATGGCATATTTTGCAACTTTGGCCTTTGGGATTCCATTATCCACTTGGCCCAAAACTGGTCATTTTATGAGCTGCAGCATTTTCCGGGTTTGGTTCCTCCGCTCCTACAATGGAATGGTTAATCAACCATGGAACCACAGGAGGAGGCTATTCGGCCCACTGAATCCATGCTGCCACAGTTTCAGTTTTAGTCCCCTTCTCCCCTGATGCTGCTTGACCTGTTGTGCTTTTTCCAGCTCCACCCTGATCGATTCTGATTTTCCAGCATCTGCAGTCCTCACTATCCTCAGCTTTAACATGACAATTTTAACTCACCTGCCTGTATTCCAGGACGATTTTAGGGAGTGGATGGAGTTCCTGCAGCTGCTGCAGCTAGTGTAAATAAATCACACAACAAGAGAGTCTTAATATTGAATATTCAAAAAATCCGACACGCATAAACAAAGCCATCTCTCCACTCCCTTGGAGGCAGTGTTCGTACCAAAAAATTATTCATGAAAATCAGAGACGATAGCTTTTCATTGGGATCTATGTTCCCAGAATGAATATTTTATAAGGTAACCAATCACTTAAACAAACCTTTTTAAATTCCATAATTTATGGCAGCAAACTTCAAAAACAATCATCCTCTAAATAAATCTCAATTAATTCTGCCATCTTTGTACTCAGCAATTTCAAACACATAGCAGAACCAGCTACTGCTGTATGCTTGGGGTGGATGACAAGGCCACTGCATCAGATCATTTCGTGGATCTTAATGTGGAAATCATTATTCATCAGACTTGCACAGTTTAAACCTTTTATAATCCTACCCTCGCACAGAAGCGTGCAACACAAAAGAAGCCTATCCTGCTCCTATTTCCTGTGCCAGCTTTTTTGAAAGAGCTCAGGAAATAGGAGCAGGAGTAGGCCATTTGGCCCCACAAGCCTTCTTCATGACAGTTGTTTTTCTACCTCATTGACATTTTCCCACACTATCCCTACATCCCTTATTACCCTTAAAGATCACTAAATTTATAGGTACTGTCTTAAAACAGCAACCCAATTAATTACATCTCTGGTTCTTTCCCAATAACTCTGCAAATGCTTTCCTTTCCAAGTATTTATTCCAGATTGTCTTTGGAAGTTGTTATTGACTCTCCTCTCATTTCAGTTCCAGCCTGTGCATTCTGGATGCTGTGCACGCTTTTTCATCTTCACCTCACTCTGGCTCTATGTCAACCTTCTGGATTCTTCTTCATCCCCCCCCTCGAACCAGATTTGTCCCTTGACTCTGCACTTCCGCCTTGAATGGAGTCCTGAACCACCACCCTCCTCTCCCTGGCTGAACTGGTTCTCTCATTGGAAGACTTGTCCTAAATATTGTCTCACTTCCTCCAAATGAGGGTTGGGGCTAGGGGTACCCATACTAGCCTCAGTATGCTTGTCTTTTTGTGGGATACATGGAACATTCTACATTCCAGTCCTAGTCAGACCCCTCCCACAACTCTTTGGTATATTGATGCCATTTCCTATTCTCATGCAGAACTGGAAAAACGTTTATCAATTTTGTTCTCCAATTCCAAACTTTTCTCGTCTCCAATTTGATTCTCACCTCCCCTTCCTTGACTAAAATCTGCCCACATTTCCAGGGCCAGACTGTCTATTAATTGTCATTAGAATTCCACCAACTCCCACAACTACCTTGAATGTACTTCCTCACACTCTGTTTCCCATGAGGACTCCATTTCATCCTCCCAGGTTCTCACATCTGTTCCAATGATGCCACCTTCCATAATATTGCTTCTGACATTTCTTTCTTTTTCCTCAGCCAAGGATTTGCTCCCAATATGGCTGATAGGGCCATTATCCATGTCTTACCCATTTCCCACATATTGCTCTCAGGTATTCCCTTTCCTCCCATGACAGGATTCCCCTTGCCCTCACTTACCACACCATCAGTCCCAAGTTCAAAGGATCATCCTTCCACCACCTTCAGCAGGATCAAACATTCCTTCCCTTCCCTTCCACTGTCAGCATTCAACAGAATCTGTTCCCTCATCCAAGCCTCCATCTTCCTCAAAACCCCATCCACTTCCCATGACACCTTTCCATGCAATTGTATGAGTGTAACACCTGCTCCTTTTACCTCCTCAGCAGCCTATGCTCCAAACACACCTTGCAGTGAAGCAGAAACTTACTTTTGCTTTTTCAATCTAGTCTACTGATTTTGCTGCTCACAGTATAGTCTTCTTTATCCTAGGGTGACCACTTTGTGTCCATAGGTGGCATGACTTTGTCCTCCCACTGACCTACCTACTAAATTCACTCTCTTGCTCTAATGCTCACATTGATATCCTAGGTCTGCTTGGATATCAAGTGTTCCTATGAAGCCTAACGCAAACTGCAGATTAGTACCTCATCTCTGCAGAAAGCACTTTTGGATTTAGCATTGAAGTCAAAAACTTAGGACAATGAAGTCTAACCTCCATTTTAAATTTATTTCCCCAAGTGACAGTCCATATCTTGTTTTAATTTTTAATATTTTTAGACAGAGTTGTTGTGGTTCTGTTCGCCGAGCTGGAAGTTTTTGTTGCAAACGTTTCGTCCCCTGGCTAGGCGACATCATCAGTGCTTGGGAGCCTCCTGCGAAGCGCTTCTTTGATGTTTCCTCTGGTGTTTATAGTGGTCTGTCCCTGCCGCTTCCGGTTGTCAGTTTCAGCTGGTCTGGGACAGACCACTATAAACACCGGAGGAAACATCAAAAAAGCGCTTCGCAGGAGGCTCCCAAGCACTGATGATGTCGCCTAGCCAGGGGACGAAACATTTGCAACAAAAACTTCCAGCTCGGCGAACAGAACCACAACAACGAGCACCCGAGCTACAAATCTTCGCACAAACTTAGACCGAGTCACCAAGGATGGTGGCTATCTACAATACAATGCTTGAAAGGGTGGTAAAGGCAGGAACCATTGCAACATTTCAAATGATCACTTGAAACATACAAGGGTACAGGGCAAGTACTGGGAAATGGAATTGGAGTAGATTGATGCTTGATGATCAATACAGGAATGATGGGCCAAAGGGCCTCCTTCTATACTGTATAATCATCATAGAATCCCACCAGTACAGAAACAGGCTATTCAGCCCAACAAGTCCATACCAACTCTCTGAAGAGCATCCCATTCAGACCCACCCATCCTTGTAACCCTGCATTTCCCATGGCCAATCCACCCTGACCTGCACATCTTTAGACTGTGGGAGGAAACCAGAGCACCCGGAGGAAACCCACGCAGACACGGGGAGAACGTGCAAACTCCACACAGTTGCCTGAGGGTGGAATTGAACACAAGTCCCTGGTGCTGTGAGGCAGCAGTGCTAACCACTGAGCCACTGTGCTTCCTCCAGAATCTATGACTCTGTAAAATCTATCACATGTCTATCTTTCTTCAGTTTGAAGAAGAGTCATATGAATTCAAAACATTAGCTTGTTTTTTTTTTCTGTCCACAGACGATGCCAGACCTGTTGGAGTTTTCCAGCACATTCTGTTTTTATTTCAGTTACCGTGGCACTATGATTGGCCAAGTCCCCACTACCAAGTCCCACGCAGCAGAACTAAATAACTGATTCACAGCCGGGTCTCACTGCAATATGTGCAGTTGGACAATGTAGTGGAAATGACAGTGTGCTGAGGGACTGTATCCCAGCATCAATCAGCACCTTCACAGGAGGAGAGAACAGAACATGTCATTGGGAAAGGAGCCAGATGGAGGTATTTTGCAGAGCGGGTTGCTATGGGCTGGCTTGTGCTGTTTACAAGAGTAAGTGAAGCAGATCCAATCATAAAAGAAACTGGATAAATACTTGAAAAGCAGAAATGTACAAAGTTCTGGGGAAAGAGGAGGAGACTGGACCTAATTGGATAGCACTTTTAAAGAGCCAGCATAGGAATTGTAGGCCAAACAGCCTCCTTCTGAGGTTGGTGATTTATAAAGAAAGTAATTAATTGAGACACAGGAGCTGTCATTTCATGCTGCATACACTGATGAGAGTGGGCGACTGCAGGAATCCCACTTCCAACAGTGAGAAAGTTCTGGGGTCAAGCTCTGATCCAATGCCTACGATGTGACAGGTGAATGTCTCTGAGAATCCCAAGCATCGATAGTGAAATCCCACCCCACCAGAAGATGCTGGCCAGCCAATCAGAGGCTAGCTGCTTCTGGACGCTGGAAATTAGAGGGGCTGAAACAGTATGAAGGTAACTGCTTTTCCTTCACGTCTTGGGGGTAAGGGTCACAGGGAGAGGGATCAGAGGTGGCCATTCCCTTGTCCCCCATCCCTAATTCTGCTTGGCCCCAGATAGGGGCAAATGGAGACCACCTCATTAACTCAGAAGGCAGGTAGCCCTCATTCTCAGTCTAGAAATAGCCTACTTTTCTCACCTAATGAGAAGACGAGAAATCAAGCTGGTGAGCATTAATTATTGATGCTGAGTTAATAAGATTCTCAAAGGACCTTTTTGACAAGTAATCAATTAATGAGATAGCGAGAAAGGGGCAAAAATTTCTCTAGGACCAATTATGTGTCCTTTTCACCACCTTCCTTGCCACCTCCAAGGCGGGGGAATTGGACTCATTCAATTATGTCGGATACACGACACAGAAACAAATGACAGGACTCCAGGTGTGCATGGTGCAATGGTGTCTCTGCTCCATTTGAATCACTTCCATTCCCACCTCACCCCTCTGCCAGACTTACAGTCATAGAGATATACAGCACAGAAATAGATCCTTGGTCCAATTCATCCATGCAACCAGATATCCTAAATCAATCTAGTCCCATTTGCCAGCACCTGGCCCACATCCCTCTAAACCCTTCCTATTGATATACCCATCCAGATGCCCTTTAAAGTTGTAATTGTACCAGCCTCCACCACTTCCTCTGGTAGCTCATTCCATCACACATCACCCTCTGTGTGAAGAAGTTGCCCCGTAGGTCCCTTTTACATCTTGCCCCCTCACCCTAAAACTATGCCCTCTCGTTCCCCACGCCAGGGAAAAGTCCTTGTCTATTTACCCTATCCATGCCCCTCATGATTTCAATGTAAGAGCTCCAAACCTGAGCCAGGTACTACATGCCCACTCACTCCCCCGAGGTGAAGCTAGACTCACCACTGCCTCAGAAGTTGATAGTTGCTGTCCAAGGTCTGTTTTTGGGAGCTTCTTTTTCTCACAAAGCAGGTGCAAGTGGAGTTTGTCGAAAAGAATCTACCTCAATGCAAAACAACAGGAAAGTTTAAAATGCTGTTCAATCACAAGTGTAAGCAGCCCATCAGGGAACGTTGATCGCTAACTGGCTTCACACTCGATCTGAATTCACTGTCCCTTATAGACAGCAAAATGCACTACAGTTCCGACTGGAACCGCCAGCGTTTCCTCTGATCCCCGGGATTCATCCTGCAACTATTAATCAAAGTTATCTCCAATTTTATTGAGATAAATACACAAAATGATGAATAATTTAATTTTTTTTTCAAACTTAAAGAACATTAGTGAACCAGATGAGTTTTTACGAAGACAGTAATTGCTGCAGAAACTCAGCAGGTCTGGCAGCCTCTGTGGAGAGAAAGTAAACTGTTCTGAAGAAAGGTCACCAGTCTCAAAATGCTAACTCTCTCTTCTCCCCACAGATACTGCCAGTTCCTCCAGCTATTTCTGTTTTTGTTTCTGATTTCCAGCAGCCCCAGTTCTTTGTTTGAGTTTTTAACAATAATCTGGTAGTTTCATGAACACCTCCTGATACTAACATATTTATTCCAGATTTATTCAATTCACTGAATTTAAATTCCCCATCGGAGGTGGTGGGATCTGAACTTATATTTTTGTATCAGTCGATCCGGGCTTTGGACAATGCTACCCAGAGGTCAGGTCTGCATTAGTATTCATACAAGCTCAGCAACCCTGGGGTGTTCTGAAGCAGCCAGGGCTCCCAAAGGGATTTTAGCGAGAAGGTCATCTCAAAGAAATATAAGAGCCCCGAATGGACTCTCTGTGAGAATAGCTACAGAAACGCACAGATGTTTTTACTTTCCTCTATTATTGATTGTGGACTGAAATGGGAAAGGGACTGTTTTAAAAATCAAGGATTGTGGAAGTAAATTACAGCAGATGCTGGGATCTGCACTGAAATCAAAAAATGCTGGAGCTCACAGCGGGTCAGGCAGCATCCATGGAGAGAGAGCAAGCTAACGTCACGTCAGCTCTGACGAAGAGTCATCTAGACTCGAAACATTAGCTTGCTCTCTCTCCAAGGATGCTGCCTGAGCTGCTGTGGTCGCTAGCATTTTTTTGTTTTCATTATGGAAGCAATTGCTGCACTGATTAAAAGCAAGCTGCCAGCACTTTTTGCCAATGCTGTTTCAGACTTAAAAGGCAATTGGATGTTTCACTCGGCAGTGGGTGAGATCGATTGTGGCTGGGGAAGGAAACGCCACGTGTAAATTTGACTCTCTGACCTGAATGATTGGATCAGTTGAACTAACGTTTCACATCTTTGGAAAGGTGAGCTTACCTGGCGAAGCTGATTGCTGCTGGTCAACAGGAACTGCTCTCCTGCCACCTGATGGGCTGCCCGTTCTAACTGTTTTTGGTGCACCTACAAATATCCAACATAACATGATAGATCTTCAATAACAGTTTCTCACCAATACTACTCAGTCCTCTGCCTTATAAACATCTCTCATTTAATGATGGTGGAACCACTGTCTATTTCCAGTGTTATAGTCAGAGTCATAGAGATGTAAAGCACGGAAACAGACCAACTCGTCCATGCTGATCAGATATCCTAAATTAATCTAGTACTATTTTCCAGCACTTGGCCCATATCCCTCTAAACCCTTCCTATTGATGTACCAATCAAGATGCCTTTTAAATGTTGTAATTATTCCAGCCTCCACCACTTCCTCTGGCAGTTCATTCCATATACACACACCCTCTGTGTGAAAAAGCTGCCCTTTAGATCCCTTTTAAATCTTTCCCTTCTCACCCTAAACCTATGCTCTCTAGTTATGGACACCCCCACCCTAGAGAAAAGCCCTTGTCTATTTACCCTATCTATGCTTCTCATGATTTTGCCTGGGTTTAATTCATATCTTCTACATTTTGTAAGGTCAATGCACATCAGTGAGAGATGGATCAGGACTCCGCTCTCAATTCCTCTTGAATTTATTCAATTAAGCCCGCAATTTATAAATGCAAAGGCAGTGTGGCAACAAATTATCTGATGCGTCTGATTATAGACTCAGCCCAGACATTGCCAATGTTGAAGAGCTGAAAACCAGGGACTGTAGCACCAGAGAGAGTCACAAGTAATTTAGGGGCCGTTTGATATCTGTGTCAATCATTTTCAGTCTCAGGTGAACAAAACAGGGCTCTGGTTACTGTAAGATTATGAAGTGGTATTGGGGGGATGGTATAAAAGGGGGGTATTGACACTGTTCCCCACAGCAAAGAGCTTGAGTCCAAATGTCTCTGTTCCCTATTTGGTGCCAGGGCTCAGAACATCAGCACAGTGTTGCAGAGGAATCTGTAGTGGGACAGGAAGGACCCAGTTGCTGTATTCCATATAGGTAGCAGCAGCAGAGGCAGGAAAAAGGAACAGGTTCTGCAATAGTTAGTGTGAGGAGTGGAGTCAGTATCTCTGAATTATTACCTGAGCCCCGTCAAACTGGCATAGAGCAAAACAGATTAGAGAGATGAATTTGTGGCTCAAAGATTGATGTGGGAGACATGGTTCCAGTTTGTGGACACTGACATTGTACGAAAGAAAGTGGGATCTGTATTGTTGGGAGCATCTCCACCTGAATCCTGCACTGCTAACAAGGGAAATTAGGGATAGTATTAGATCCGAGAAGGGCATACAAATCAGCCCAGCAGACCTGGAGGTTGGCAACAGTATAGATTTCAGCAAAGGAGGACAAAGGGATTGATTAAGAAAGGAAAACAGAGTATGGGAGTAAACCAGCAGGGAACATAGAAGCTTTTAAATCAGTTTCTATAGTTATGTGAAGAGAGAAAAAAATAGTTAAGATAAATGAATGTTCCTTCCAGTCAGAAACAGGGCAGTTATAATGGGGAATAAAGAAATGGCAGAATAATTAAATTCACATTGTAGTTTCATCTTCACAAAGGAGAACACAAATAACATCCCAAAAATGTTCGGGAATACAGAGTCTAGTGAACAGTAGGAACTGAAGAAAATCAGTATTAGTAGGGAAATGGTATCAGGGAAAGTAAAGGCTGAAAAATCCCTAGGATCTGATAATCTACGATCCTTAAGGAAGTGGTCCCAGATGGAGTGAATACATTGGTAGTCATCTTTCATGATTCTGTGGACTCTGGAACAATTCCTACAGACTGGAGAGTAGCTAATCTAATACCACAAAGAGAGAAAGCAAGGAATTATAGACTGGATAGTCTGTCATCCGTAGTTGGGAAAAGTGCTAGGGTCCATCATAAATGTTTTAATAGCAGAGCACTTGGAAAACAGTGGCAGGTTCAGACTGAGTCAGCACGGATTTACAAGTGGGAAATCATGCTTGACAAATCAACTGGAACTTTGTGGGTATGTAACTAGCAGAGTTGATAAGGGGGAGCCAGTGGATGTGGTTTACTTATACATTCAGGCGGTTTTCAATAATGTCCCACATAAAAGACCAGAATGTAAAATTAAAATGCTTGGGATTGGGGCTAGTGAACTGATGTCGACAGAAAACTGGCAGGCAGACAGAAGCAAAGTGTTGGGAATAAAAGTAATTTTTGAGTGGCAGGCAGTGACTGGGAGGAAACCACAAGGATCAGTGCTTGGACCCCAGTTATTCACAATATATATCATAGATTTAGTTGAGGGAACTAAATGAAATATATCCAAGTTTGCAGACAACACAAAGTTGAATGGGAGGGTGAACAGTAAGGAGGATGCAGAGATGCTTCAGTGTGAATTGAACAAGTTGAGTGACAGGACAAATGCATGGCAGATTGAAGTATAATGAGAATAAATGTGAGGTTATTCACTCTGGAAGCATAAACAGGCAGGCAAATTATCATCTGAATGGGGATAGATTGGGAAAAGGAGAGATGCAATGTGACTTTAATGTCTTTGTACACCAGTCGCTGAAAGTAAGCATGCAGGAGCAGTAGGCAGTGAAGAAGGGAAATGGCACTGTTGGTCTTCATAGCAAGAAGATTCATTCTGCATCAAAGATTTACCAGACTCATTCCTGGAATGGCAGGGCTGACACCTGATCTATTGGACTGTATTGGCTGGGGTTTAGAAAAGGGGAGATGGGGAATGGGGGAATTGCACAGAAACCTATAAAGGGATTTTAGAGACAAGGTAAACACAGGAATGATGTTCCCAGACCCAGGCAGTCTAAGAGGTAAGGGGAGGCTATTTAGGACTGAGTTGAGGAGAAATTTCTTCACCGAGAGAATGGAGAGCCTGTTGAATTCTTTTCAGTAGAAAGCCATTGAGGCTAAAACATGGAATATCTTCAAGGAATTAGATATAGATCTTGGGACTAAAGGGATAAAAGAGTGTGGAGAAAAAGCAGGAACGGGGAATGAGTTGGATGATGTCATGATCATACTGAATGGCTGTCCAGGCTTGAAGGGTCAAATGGCCTACTCTTGCTCCTATTTTCTATGTTTCTCATAGTGAAGGTGACTCTAAGTAGCAGTGACCATAATATGATTGATTTTTTGAATGAGTGGTCTGCTGCAGAATCAGTACTGGGATCTCAGTAGATTCTAATTTAAATAATTACGTGAAGAGGTGGAGGATTGGGTTGTCAAATTTGCTGATGATACAAAGGTGAAAAAGTAGGTGAAGAGGACACAAGGAGGCTACAAAAGAAAAGATACATTAATGGAGTGGGAAAATGTGAACTTAACTGTTTTGGCAGGAAGAATAAAAATGAAGCACGTTATCTAAATGGGGAGAGATAACAGGGCTCCAAGATCCAGAGAGATGTGTGTGCTTGTGCAAGAATCGTGAAACGTTAGCATGTAGGTACTGCAAGTAATCAGGAAGGATGATAGAACACCATCATTTACTGCAAAGGGAATTGAATACAAAAGGAGGGGCTGAAGCCAGTTCTAAAGAAGGGTCACTGGGCCCGAAATGTTGATTTGATTTTGATTTTATTGTCATGTTTACTCAAGTACAAAAGTACAGGAGTACAATGGCAACTATATAATATGATCACACAAGGCACCATCTTAGTCCAAGTACCTAGGGTCAGAATCTTAAGAACAAGGTAGAAAAAAAGAACAAATTAAAAGTTAAACATGGCAGTAATTATAGTATAGTGTCCAATATACAAAATAAGGTTAAACGTTACATATTGTAGACCTTCTTAGTTATAAGCTGAAAGTAACAAAATAAAGCTGGAAGTTCAAACATTACAGTAATTTTTTAGTGCTTAGCATGGTGGGATCGCACCTCGAAATTGCAAGTCCACGCTGAGATCACATGAGAGCCAATGTTAGCTATTTGCTCTCCACAGATGATGGCCATTGCTGAGTTTCTCCAGCAATTTCTATTCTTGTTTGTTACAAAAATAGTGACATTATGTTTCAGACATACAGGGCACTGGTGAGACCACATCTGGAGTATTGTACAAAATATTGGTCTCCTTATTTAAGAAAGGATGGAAGTGCGTCGGAGACAGTTTAGAGAATGTTTATAGTCTATTATCTGGAATAGGCAGGTTGTCTTATGAGGCAAGGCTATAATTAACGATCTTAAGGTGTTATCACAAAGCCTTACTAATCCAATATGAAAAGGTTGAGTCAAAATTGTAACATTTTACATGCAGGTATTAAATATAGTACAGCCAGAATGCACAGATGTTATGCCCTTAGAATATTAGCTTTTTAAGCCAATGCACACAGGCACATTATACTTTATTACAAGCACAAAGTAGTCTTCAAACACTGGTTGTATCGGAGCTGCAGGTTGGCTAAATGTGAAGAGCACATTTCAACCACAGGGTCACTGGCCAAGTAATCTCTGAGCCACCTCAGATTGCGTTTACTTATACCATGAAAACATTATGCCCAGAGAATAACTGGCCAACTTAGATAAGGGATATGTGGCACTATGATATGCATGGTATCAGAACTGTCAATATAAATCAGTGCAACATCAGTGAACAACACTGAGAAAAACTCAATTATCCACCGCACAGTGCACTTCAAAAAGCATTACAAAACTAATCTGGATACCCCGAGGAGTTCAGATGTTCTCTTCAGATCTTCTTTGTTGACATGTATTCTGAAGGTTTCCATCACTGTGAATAAACAAGACACATCTTATCACTGAACCTAATATTTATAGTTTACATTTTCAGAAAGGAAAAGATGTGCATTTGTATAGCACCTTTTCATGTTCTAAAAACACCTCAAACTGCTGTATCCTTACTTTACTTTAGGATGGAATTCTTTGATAGGATTTATCGAGGAAAATAGGAACTAGAGTAGGTGATTTGAATGCTCTAGCCTGCTGTGTTAGATCAACCAGATTCATGGCTGATCTTCTACCTCAAAGGGATCTTCTCACACCATCCCCAAATCCCTTCATTCCTTTCGTTGTTTTTCCTTTTTCATAAGAGAAGGGTGTCTCTGGCAAGACCTGTTGACGAATGTTCCCCATTGTCCATCAATTACCATCAATACAGTTGTATCGAATCACCAATGTGACCTTAGATATTTCAGCATTTAATGTAGTTAGATTCATGTAATATAGGATGAAGTAAAATTAACCAACGTCATTCTGTCCATCATTTGCATCAATGTGGCTTCAAGGAGTTGAAACTTCAAAGTTCATTCTCCTAATGTTAAAGATGGTTCTTGATCAGGTTAGTCATGATCAAGTATTGGCAATGATTTGTTGCTTTGTCTTCACCTTCAAAATTGTGAACAACCTTCTTGTGGTATAATGGCAACTTTCCATTTGACTAAGTTGCTCCCCAGCATTCAAGGATATGGAACTGAGGCAAAGTAGAGATACAAATCAGCTATGGTGTAAATGATTAGCAGCAGAACAGGCTCAATGCATTCTGAAATACTGACAGAAAATACTGGGAAAACTCAGCAGGTCAGGCAGCATCCAAGGAGACAGAAACAGAGTTAATGTTTCAATATGATTCCTCTTTGGAGCATTTCCGTATTTTGCATTTACTTTAAGCCTCAGGGAGTTATTTCTCTGTCCACGAAGATCAGGCAGAGAGGAAGATCAAATCTTAAAAAAGTGATAAAGAGATGAACACCATATGACACTCGAACGGACAACACCTCGATGCTCACCGGCCAAAATGGGGATCAGTCGGAGCTCAACTGTGCAGAATAGCTTCCAGAGGTGATGGGCCTGTGGAATTCAGAACAGAAACCTTGATCAGAACCACAATACTATCATTGCTGATAAGAGCTGGTGACTGAATACGTAATGGGTTACTTCAGCGAAGAGAGATGAGTTGCTGAAATGTCTTGAATGCATCTGGACCAGGCCAGACCCCCTCAAAACAATTCAGGAAAGTAGCCCAGACCTAACTTTGCTCGTTGTTTTGAGCAGGTGTAATGTGAATATTCCAGAAGTGATGCAATTGCTCCAAACACTTAGTTTTAAACAAAACAGAATTTATTTGCAAGACTACCAAATACAGTCATAGAGATGTACAGCATGGAAACAGACCCTTCGGTCCAACCCATCGATGCCGACCAGATATCCCAATCCAATCTAGTCCCACCTGCCAGCACCTGCCCATATCCCTCCAAACCCTTTCTATTCATATACCTATCCAGATGCCTTTTAAATGTTGCAATTGTACCAGCCTCCACCACTTCCTTTGGCAGCTCATTCCGTACCACCCTCCGTGTGAAAAAGTTGCCTCTTCGGTCTCTTTTATATCTTTCCCCTCTCACCCTAAACTGATGCCCTCTAGTTCTGGAATCCCCCACCCCAAGGAAAAAACTTTGTCTATTTATCCCATCCATGCCCCTCATGATTTTACAAACCTCTATAAGGTCACCCCGCAGCCTCCGATGCTCCAGGGAAAACAGCCCCAGCCGATTCAACCTCTCCCAAAAGCTCAAATCCTCCAATCCTGGCAACATCCTTGTAAATCTTTTCTGAACCCTTTCCAGTTTCACAACATCTTTCCGATAGGAAGGACACCAGAATTGCACACAATATTCCAACATTGGCCTAACCAATGTCCTGTACAGCCGCAACATGACCTCCCAACACCTGTACTCAATACTCTGACCAATAAAAGAAAGCATACCAAACGCCTTCTTCACTATCCTATCTACCTATGTCTCCACTTTCCAGGAGCTATGAGCCTGCACTCCAAGGTCTTTTTGTTCAACAACACTCCTTAGGACCTTACCATTAAGTGTATAAGTCTTGCTAAGATTTGCTTTCCCAAAATGCAGTATCTTGCATTTATCTGAATTAAACTCCATCTGCCATTTCTCAGCCCACTGGCCCATCTGATCAAGATCCTGCTGTAATCTGAGGTAACCTTCTTCACTTTCCACTACACCTCCAATTTTGGTGTCATCAGCAAACTTACTAACTATATCTCTTATGCTCACATCCAAATCAATTATGTAAATGATGAAAATTTGTGGACCCAGCACTGATCCTTGTGGCACTCTACTGGTCACAGGCCTCCAGTCTGAAAAACAACCCTCCATCACCACCCTCTGTCTTCTGCCTTTGAGCCAGTTCTGTATCCAAATGGCTAGTTCTCCTTATAATCCGTGAGATCTAACCTTGTTAACCAGTCTCCCATGAGGAACCTTGTCGAACACCTTACTGAAGTCCATATAGATCACAATTACCGCTCTGCCTTCATCAATCCTCTTTGTTACTTTTTCAAAAATCTCAATCAAGTTTGTGAGACATGATTTCCCACGCACAAAGCCATGTTGACTATCCCTAATCAGTCCTTGCCTTTCCAAATATATGTACATCCTGTCCCCCAGGATTACCACCAACAACTTGCCCACTACTGAGGTTAGGCTCATCAGTCTATAGTTTCCTGGTTTGTCTTTATCGCCCTTCTTAAACAGTGGCACCACATTAGCCAACCTCCAGTCTTCTGGCATCTCACCGTGACTATCGATGATACAAATATCTCAGCAAGAGGCCCAGCAATCACTTCCCTAGCTTCCCACAGAATTCTAGGGTACACCTGATTAGATACTGGGGATTTATCCACTTTTATGCGTTTCAAGACATATAGCACTTCCTCCTCTGTAATGTGGACATTTTTCAAAATGTCACCATTTATTTCCCCACAGTCTATATCTTTCATATCCTTTTCCACAAATACTGATGCAAAATACTTGTTTAGTACCTCCCCATTTTCTGCAGCTCCAGACAAAGGCCACCTTGCTGATCGTTGAGGGACCCTATTCTCTCCCTAGTTACCCTTTTGTCCTTAATGTATTTGTAAAAACCCTTTAGATTCTCCTTATCTCTATTTGCCAAAGCTATCTCATGTCCCCTTTTTGCCCTCCTGATTTCTCTCTTAAGTATACTCCTACTGCCTTTATACTCTTCTAAGGATTCACTCGGTCTATCCTGTCTATACCTGACATGTGCTTCCTTCTTTTTCTTAACCAAAACCCTCAATTTCTTTAGTCATCCAGCATTCCCTATACCTACCAGCCTTCCCTTTCACCCAAACAGCAATATACTTTTTCTGGACTCATTCTGAAGGCTTCCCATTTTCCAGCCATCCCTTTACCTGCAAACATTTGCCCCCAATCAGCTTTTGAAAGTTCTTTCTCCAATTTAGAACTTCAACTTTTAGATCTGGTCTATCCTTTTCCATCTCTATTTTAAAGCTAAGAGAATTATGGTCACTGGCCCCAAAGTGCTCCCCCACTGACACCTCAGTCACCTGCCCTGCCTTATTTCCCAAGACGAGGTCAGGTTTTGCACCTTCTCTAGTAGGTACATCCACATACTGAATCATAAAACAAACAAAAGAGAACAGAATACCTAATAACTTAACCTATCCAAAACCCAACAGACTATCCCACCTTAATGACGCTGTTCCAAATTCCTGCAACAATCCCTATGAACACCCCTTGGCACAAAAGGTAAAATCAAACACAGGGTCTTACAGGAGAAAGAGAGATGGCAGAGGGATTCAGCATGGAACATCTTCTTCCATGTAGTTGTTTCCTGGACCAGCAGCCTCAAAACTGACTGACTGACTGCTCTGAATAGCCAGCCTGCTATAAACCAAACCAGAGGAAAGCTGAGTTGGGAGAACTGGCCACTCCCCTTTCATTGCCAGATATTTCGGATCTGATATCATAAAACACTTATGAAAAAAAACAAGGACAACACAACTTTGTGAAAGGAGCAGCTTCATCACAGGACCAAACACAAGGATCCCCAAGGTGCTGCATTTTGGAAAAGCAAATCAGAGCAGACCTATACACTTAATGGTAAGGTCCTCGGGAATGTTGCTGAACAAAGAGACCTTGGAGTGCAGGTTCATAGCTCCTTGAAAGTAGAGTCGCAGGTAGATAGAATAGTGACAATGACATTTGGTATGCTTTCCTTTGTTGGTCAGAGTATTGAGTATCAGAGTTGGGTGGTCATGTTGCGGCTGTACAGGACACTGGTTATGCCACTTTTGGAATATTGAATTCTTGTCTGCTTCCTATTGAAAGGATGTTTTGAAACTTGAAAGGGTTCAGAAAAGATTTACAAGGATGTTGCCAGCATTGGAGGATTTGAGCTTTAGGAAGAGGCTGTATAGGCTGGGGGTGTTAACCCTGGAGCATCAGAAGCAGAGCAGTGACCTTATAAAATCATGAGGCGCATGGATAGGATAAATAGACAAAGTCTTTTCCCTGGGGTGGGGGAGTCCAGAACTAGAGGGCATAGGTTTAGGGTGAGAGGGGCAAGATATAAAAGGGACCTAAGGGGCAACCTTTTCACGCAGAGGATCGTGTGTGCATGGAATGAGCTGTCAGAGGAAGTGGTGGAGGCTGGGACAATTCCAATATTTAAAAAGCATCTTGTTGAGTATATAAATAGGAAGGGTTTAGAGGGATATGGGTGTATTGCTGACAAACTGGACGAGATTAGGTTAGGATATATGGTCGGCATGGTTGAGTTGGACCGATGGGTCTATTTCCATGCTGTACATCTCTATGACTCTATCACTTTCTTCTGCAGGAGAAAATGTTGCTGATTGGCTGGTAAGTCAACTCTGATTGGAGAATGCATTCCCATGGGAAATGATAATGTAGGTTCCTGATTAATTCAAAAAATGGCACATGACTTGAACATATTGCTTGTTTTTGTACAGAACCAGCCCCTGCGTATCACCGAATGTCTTTCTCTGTGTGGTGCTTCAATCACAGATCATGAGAGGGAAGGGAGCAGTAAAATCAGAGGGGGACCATGGTGGATTGGCTCCACGTCCTACCTTAGGGGATTTTATCAACTGGCTTCAGATAGGTTCCCAGCCACAAGGATGTGTCATACCAGACTTCTGCCGTCAACACCTTCTGCCTTCCCCTAACCACCACCCACTCCCTCCCCCACCTGCACATTGATCCATGCTCTTACTTGAGAGAGAGAGAGAGAGAGAGAGAGAGAGAAAGAGGGAGAGATATGACTGGTGGTGGTTTATCCTGAGGGAGACCACACATCAAGCGAGGGGAGAGATTGCAGGATTCAGGGCAGGAACTGAACCTCTGCTGTTAGCATCACAAACCTGCTGTGCGGCCAACACCACAACTCAACCCTAACCTGCAGTACATACTGCTCCAAGGCAACAAAAACTGTAGAATTCTCTCCCACAAACAACAGTTCATGCTGGATCAATTGCTCATTTTTAATTTGTGGTAGACAGATTTTGTTAACTCAACATGCTTAGGAACATGATATGAAGGTGGGTGCATGTGGAACAACTGGAGAAAGCCAAGAAACTGAGGGATTTGAAAGTCTTTGTACATAAATCACTAAAAGCTAGCATCCAAGTTCAGTGCCTAACAAGGAAGGGTAATGGAACATTGACCTTTATTTCAAAGGGAATGGAGTATAAAAGTAGGGAGATTTTGCTAAACTTATATAAGGCACTGGTCAGACTACAGCTGAAGGCTGTGAGCAATTCTGATACCCTTATCCAAGGTAAGATATATTGGCAGTGGGGGCAGGCACGAGGACAATTAGAAGAATGAGAGGAGACCTTATGAAAACAGATAAGATTTCTCAGGTACTTAACACAGTCGATGTGGAGACGTTTTCCCCCTTGTGGGAGAATCCTAGGAACAGAGGATTTAATCTCAGGGGAAGCAGATGCCTATTTAAGAGCGAAGAGGAGGAGTTTCTTCTGTGTCTCTGGAATTTCTCACTGCAGAGGGCTGTCGAGGCTAGGTCATTAGTATATTCAAGGCTGAGGTAGGCAGACTTTTAGGGAATCAAGGGCGATATGAATAAGGGCAGAAAGTGGCATTGAAGATTATCAGATCAGCCATGCTCACACTGAATGGCAAAGCAAACTTAAATGGCCTCTTTCTGCAAATGCACGTGTCTCCAAAATCAAATATGCAAAGATTTATTAAGCTTAAAAAAAATGCCCCATCCTAACTCAGTAATGGGTGGAATTTACAAAGGGGAAGCAACCATTTATCTAAAAGAAATGCAATTAGGCTTCACATTATCTTTCAGTGTTCTGCATTACATAATGGGATCTTCCTGTACATTTGCCTGATGTGCAGGTACTCTGTCATTTTTTTTTAACCAGCTCCATTACTATGTTGGGCTCTGCTCTATCTGGGACAGGCTTGGTGAGCAATTGGCACCATTAACTAACAGCAGATAAAAGGACATTTTGTTTAACTAATGAAATTCTTGCCTGTAATTTAGCATGAAGATCCATCATGAGCTGATGCAGAAGGTGGAGGCCAGCACAGAGATCCTGCAACTGAACAAAACTTAAAAATTAGATCAGCACCACCACATTCAGAGAGAACAAAAGGTAACAGCAGCAATTTGAACCCATTTCTCACCAGGCCAGAGAAAGGCTAACCTCCCACCTGCCACTCAGTTCCTCACCAGCTGCCAAGTTACAGAACTCCTCTGAGTGACCATCTGCTTAAGATAAGGAGCCTTAGTAACATGGCCCTGTGGTATCAATAGCTTCCTAATGACATCTGTGGGACCCTGCTAACCATAACATGGTGCAGAAGAGGAGACTAAGGTGCAACAACAAATTATACTTATATAAAATCTTCAACATAACAAGAAATCCCAAGGCACTTTCAAACGAAACATGACACCAAACCACACAAGGAGTTATTGGGTCAGATACAACAAGGTCTGGACAATATCCAGGCTTGGGCTGACAAGTGGCAAGTAACATTTGCACCACACAAATGCTAGGCTATGAGCAACTCCAGTCAGAGAGAATCTAACCATCGCCCCATGACACTCAATCATTGAATCCCCAATTATCAACATCCTTGGGGTTACCATTGACCAGAAACTCACCTGAACTACAGTGGCTACAACAGTAAGTCAGAAGCTAGGAATGCTGCAGTGAGAAACTCACCTCCAGATTCGTAGAATCATGGGGATGGGCAACATGGAAACAGACCCTTTGGTCCAACTTGTCCATGCTGACCAGATATCCTAAACAATTCTAGTCCCAGTTGCCAGTATTTGGCCCATATTCCTCTAAACCCTTCCTAGTTATATACCCATCCAGATGCCTTTTAAATGTTGTAATTGTACCAGCGTCCACCACCTCCTCTGGCAGCTCATTCCATACACCGCCACCTTTTGCATGAAGAAGGTTGCCCCTTAAGTCTTTTTAAAATCTTTCCCTTCTCACCTTAAAGACTCACCAAAGCCTGTCCACAAGACACAAGTTAGGAGTGTGATGGAATACTCCCCACCTGCCTGGATGGTTGTAGCTCCAAAAAATAGCTTGACACCATCCAGGACAAAGCAGCCTGCCTGATTGGCACCACATCCATAACCATCCACTCCTTCCAAACCCACAGCCTCTACCACCCAGAGCACAGCAGCGGACACATGGGAACTCCAACAACTGCAAGTTCCTGTCCTGTTACTCACCATCCTGATTTGGAACTATGTCACCATTTCTTCAGTGTGGCAAATATCCTGGAACTCCCTTTCCAAAAGGACTGGGTGGGCCTGAACAACAAGAATTGCAGTGATTCAAGAAGGCTGCTCACAGAGCAATCAGAATGGGCAATAAATGCTAGCTCAGTCAGTGATGCCCACATCTACGATCAATTACTAAAGGAAGGAACTCACTGAGCAGAGAGACTGTGAAACGCACTAACAGAGGGAATCGATGAAACACATGCTTTAGATGCATTTCAGGTGAGGCTAGATAAGGATATGAGGAGAAGGGAATTGAGGATTACTGTAGTGATTAGAAAAAGGTTGGCCAAGTGGATCTCATTGAATGCGAGGTCCTTGATTGGAGCCAGTCAGGGAGCCTTGGCTGACAGATATAAATAGGAGTCTCAGGGACTCTCATCACCCTAAGGACTGACTCTGAGCTAGCTGGTCAGGGTCCATGTACTGTGCATTTGTAAATAAATGGTGATGGACTTATTTCAGTTACATTGGTGGTTACTGATTAATGATTACCGATGAGAGGAGTTTTGAGAGAGACATGGACCAGTTAGGCCTTATGACCAGTATACCTTTGTAAATTGCTGAGTTTCACTTGGCACATGATCTTTGTGTCCAGTTTACATACTACAAATTTCCAATGACTTGCTCAGAAAGTCACGAGGCACAGCACCAGGTGAAATGGGAATGAATGGGTTCCCCATCGCAGAGAGATGGTTTCACTGGTACGATAAACCCATACAGTAACAGGAATGAGGGAAGTTATCTGGAAAGACTACCAAAGCCAGTAGTGTTCACCTTAGAGCAGAGAAAGTGAGGAGGTTTGAGAGGTGTGTTCAAAATCACAAACCATTGAGATAACCAGAGCCAAGCGGTCAGTGGAGTGCCAATAGTGCTGCTTCAAGAACACTTGCAAGTTTAACAGGAAGTCCCTAGACATCAGCAGTTGCCTCTGGGTGTGAACAGAGGAGCACGGCAACACTTCTTGTGTGCTTGAGTGATGACCAAGGAACTTCGCAACAGAAACCAAACACCGAAAACAACAATTCTCAACAACACTTGGTCACTGCTTCTGGTAGAACCTGCCTGTCAAGGATTGGATTCCTTAGCCATCAGTAAACAGGTGCTATATGAAGACAGCTCTTCTGTAATGGATATGTCTGCAGTATGTCCACGGCCTTTCATAGATGGAAGGATGTCGGAACTTTGATGCCTTAAATCAGGTGAAGGTGTGGCAAGAGGTTCGGTAAACAGAGGACTCAGGTTTAAGGTAAATGGCAAAGGAAGATAAGAGGAGACGAGAAGAGTTTTCTTCGGCTACAAGCTGTTATGGTGTGTGATGCGCGAAAAGGTGGCAGAAATAGATTAAGTTTCAATTGGATAAATAGTCACCGAGAAACAATATTGCTTGGGAGAGTGAGTAGAGAGAGGATGACTAAATTAGCACAGGCTGGATGGGGCAAATGGCCTCTTTCCATGCTGTACAACTGTACAACTTGGTGGCATGGTGGCTCACTGATTAGCACTGCTGCCTCACAGCACCAGGGTGCCAGGTTCCATTCCAGCCTTGAGTGACTGTCTGTGCCGAGTTTGCACATTCTCCCCGTGTCTGTGTGGGTTTACTCCGGGTGCTCCAATTTCCTCCCACAGTCCAAAGATGTGCGGGTTAGGTGAATTGGCCACGCTAAATTGCCCCATAGTGTTAGGTCAATTAGTTTGAGGGAAATGGGTCAGGGTGGCTTATTATTCGGAGGGTCAGTGTGGACTGGTTGGGCCGAAGGGCCTGTTTCCACACTGTAGTGAATCTAATCTAATCTAATCTAAATTCCACAATTCTAACTACAAAGACATCCGATAGACCATTCTGCAGTATCGAGGTAAAAACAATGACTGCAGATGCTGGAAACCAGATTCTGGATTAGTGGTGCTGGAAGAGCACAGCAGTTCAGGCAGCATCCGAGGAGCTTCGCAATCAACGTTTCGGGCAGTCATTGTTTTTACCTCATTGATTTTAACCCTACTGTGAATCCTCTTGCAAGGATGCCTGCCTTGAAGAAGTTTTCCTCCTCTCTCCACAAAAATCTCAGGGAGTCCCTCTCCCACTGCAACTCCCAGGTCATTTCCTCTGCCCTGAAGCTTTTCCACCTATCCACTCCACCCTCTCCTCCCTGACCTATCACCTTCATCTCCTCCCCCACTCACCCATTGTACTCTATGCTACTCTCTCCCCACCCCCACCCTCCCCTAGCTTATCTCTCCACGCTTCAGGCTCACTGCCTTTATTCCTGATGAAGGGCTTTTGCCCGAAACGTCGATTTTGAAGCTCCTTGGAAGCTGCCTGAACTGCTGTGCTCTTCCAGCACCACTGATCCAGAATCCACATTCTGCAGTATCAATGACTCCTTCCCCAATGATAATGTCAATAAAATAACCAACAGATGAATGAAAAACAACAGGTCTTTAATTGACAAGCTAATCTATTTAGGAGCTGGTACCAACATGCTCATATTGTCTCTAATTACTGATACAGTATATATTAATCAATATGTACCACACTGCTGAGAGCAAGGACTCTGTCATCAGCTGGTTCAGGTACCAGTACAAAATGTATCAGTTGGCTCCAACTGTGTTTGCTAACATAATCAAGGAAGATGTCGTAAGTCACACAGACAAAGCTTTAGGGACCATCATCAAGGCAACTGAATTCTCTGATTGTGTTAAAGCCTCTGCAAATGTATCAATCTATTTTAGTACTGGTTCAGCTCGCGATTATTCTTCTAAACCTGATTTTTACTGTTCAGACCAGAATCGTTCCCTGCCTCCAGGAGTCCTTCGCTATTAGATGGAATCATTGAATGACACAGCACAGAACGAGCCCAGTTCGAGTCATTAATTAATGACTTTACACAGTATACGGCCACAAAGCCAGGTTTTACTAATGACACAAAGATGAGTAGCACAGTGAACAGTGTAGACAGGAACATAAAATTAGGTATGACAATAGATTAAATGGAGAGACAAAATTGTGGCAGATGGGTTTCAATGTGGCAAAGCATGAGGCCATGTTTTTTCAGTTCATTCATGGGCGAGAAGCAAGGCTGGAGTTTATTGCCCATCTCCAGAAGAAGATAGTGCTAAGCTCTTTCTTCAACCACTGCAGTCCATGAAGTGTAAGTACACTATAATGAAAGTAAGTCAACAAGAAATACAAAATCAAACAGCGAGAGTTTTGATACAATCACAGAAGCCCAACAGTGTGGGAGCAGGCCAAACAGCCCATCGATTCCATACCCACCCTCCAAAGAACATCCCACCCAGACCCACACCCACTACCCTATCCTAAACCCCTGCATTTTCCATGGCCAATCTATCTAGCCTCCACATCCCTGGACACTATGGGCAATTTAGCATGGCCAACCCTCCTAACATCTTTGGTCTGTGGAAGAAAACCGGTGCTCCCGTAGGAAACCCACACAGACAGGGAGAGAATGTGTAAACTCCATGCAGACAGGGAGAGAATGTGTAAACGCCACGCAGACAGGGAGAGAATGTGTAAACGCCACACAGACAGGGAGAGAATGTGTAAACTCCACGCAGACAGGGACAGAATGTGTAAACTCCACGCAGACAGGGAGAGAATGTGTAAACTCCACACAGACAGGGAGAGAATGTGTAAACGCCACACAGACAGGGAGAGAATGTGTAAACGCCATGCAGACAGGGAGAGAATGTGTAAACTCCACACAGACAGGGAGAGAATGTGTAAACTCCACACAGACAGGGAGAGAATATGTAAACGCCACACAGATAGGGAGAGAATGTGTAAACTCCACACAGACAGCCACCCAAGGGTACAATCAATCAAACCCAGGTCCCTGGTGCTGTGAGGCAGCAGCGCTAACCACTGAATCACCGTGCCTACAGTGGACATATACAACGAAGGTAGCAAAAGTGAGTGTGAGAGCCTTGGAGGATGTGACTGGGGAACAGGGGAAATAGCAGATAATTTATATAAGCATTTTGCATTCATCCTCATGCTGGAGGATGAATAGAAATATTCCAAAGATAACAAGGTCCCTGTGGCAGGAAAAAGTTTTGGAATTGTTTCTGTCACAAGGGACAAAGTATTTGACGAACTAGTAGTTTGATTAATGACAGACCTGATGGCCTGCATCCAAGTTTAAAGGAAGTAGCTGCAGAGAAAGTGGAGGCTTTGCTCAAAAGATTCCAGAACTCAGTGGATTCTGGATGAGGGGGAGATGCTTCCAGCAGATTGGAAAACTACTAATGCAATGTCCCTGTCTGAGAAGGGAAAGGGACAACAAGCAGTAAACGACCAGCCAGAAAGCCTAATATCTGTCACTGGGAAAATGCTACAGCCAACTATTTAGGAAGTAACAGTATGATATTTAGAAAAGCTTAATGGGATCAAACAGAATCACCGTTGTTTTGCAAAAGGGAAGAGTTGATAAAGGGGAACCAGTAGATGTAGTGTATATGGATTTCCAAAAGACATTCAATAACATGCCATGTAAAAAGAGATTACACAGGATCAGTTGTAGGGCTTCAATTACTTATTATTGACTTTAATGACTAAAAGGAGGGGCCAGAATGCAATGTATCCAAATTTGCTGATGATACAAAAATAGGTGGGAGGGCATGTTAAGATGAGGAGATAAAGAATCTGAAAGAGGGACATGAATAGGTTGACAGAGTAGGAAAAGACTTGGCAGCTTAGTGTAGAAAAATGTGAGGTAATTCACTCTGACAGCAAGAATAAAAAGGCAGACTATTATTTAAATGGAGAGAGTGCGATGCAGAGAGTTTTGGTGCATGAAACACAAAACGTTAACATCCAGGTGCTATAAAGAATTAAGAAGGCAAATGGAATTTTGGGCTTCATTGTTCAAGGTTAGACTTTAAAAATAGGTAAGTCCCATTACAACTGTACAGGGTGTCAGTATAAAAAAGGTGTACAGAGGAATTTTGATTTTTTGAACATCAATTAATCCGAATTTCAGATTATCCGAACAAGATCACATGATCCTGATGCTTGGCTAAACTGTGTTATCTAGCATTCGATTATCTGAACAAAATACTCCCCACCCGTGTCATTTGGATAATTGAGGTTCCTCTGTATACTGCTATTGGAGGCAGTTCAAAGGAGATTCACGAGGCTGATTCCTTGGATGAAGGGGTTGACTTAGCATGAATGAATAAACAAGTTAGGCCTTTATTCATGAGAGTTTAGAAGATTGAGGGGTACTGTTATTGAAACATATAAGATTCTGAGGGAGTTTGGCAGGTTAGATATTGTTATGAAGTTGAAGGCATGTACTGTAACTTTAAGCAAGAGTGAAAGCTGTTCTGCACTGACCGTCTCGGTGCATACTAGAAACTTGAAGATATGTAACATTTGGCTGTGAAAAAAGAGCTGAGTTTTGGTTGCTGTTTTCACAACAGTTCGAGTTTAACCAACCAGTTTAAATTATGCCTCAAGATACTAAAACCCAATCGAATTTGAATTTATTGTTTTTGCCAACCTCGAACCAATGAAACGATCCGATGTTAGGGGTATAAGGAAGCAGACATTTTGAAAGTTAGCCAGTGAGAGTAACTGCCACCTAGCGAGAGACTGCAAGCAAAACACTCTGTATCAAAGGTACCTTTTTCATATGAAACATCTTTGCAGCAAAAGACAGAAGACGACCCAGGAAGATCTACAGCCAGAGGAAGGAGGACACCAGAGACGACCACTGCTGTCTGGTTTTGAAAATTAAGTTGATGTAATTTTGATAGAGGTGGTTATTGGAACAGTATATTGCAATAGAGTTGGAGGTGATAACAAACCTTTAAGGGCAAGAAGGCTTAGAATTGTAAATAGTTGTTGTTTAATGTTAAAGAGTAGAGTTAAAGAATAAAAAAAAAATTTCCTTTAAATAGTGGAAGTTGGGAGTTCTCTGTCATTCATACTTTAACAGATTACGAGGCGAGGTGAGCCTTTCTGGGTGTTTGGTTTAATTAGCAGAAGGGTTCACCACTGTACGTAACAATGTTAAGATGATGTTTTGACTAGTGGGAGAATCACAAACTGCGACATAGTTATAAAATAATTGATAATTTAATTAGACATTAGACATTAGTTTAAAATTGAGATGCAAAGAAATTTCTTCTCTCAGGGTCGTGAATGTCTGAGGTTCTCTACCCCAGAGAGTTATGGAGGCTAGATCACAGAGTACTTAACAAAGATATAGACTGATCTTTTTGGAAAATTGAGCAGTTAAGGGCTTGAAGGAGCTTGCATGAAAGAGCAGTTGATTCCTGGGGCAGGTCAGCCACAATCTTATAGAATGACAAGGCAGGCTTTAAGGGATGATTAGCCTACTCCTTTTTTAAAATTTTTATGCCCTTAATAGGCAGCATGGTGACTCAGTAGTTAGCACTGTTGCCTCACAGGTCCAGGGAACTCGATTCAATTCCACCCTTGGGGAACTCTCTGTGTGGAGTTTGCACATTCTCCCCGTGTCTGCATGGGTTTCCTCTGGGTGCTCCGGTTTCCTCCCACAATCCAAAAATGTGCAGATTAGGTGGACTAGCCATGGTAAATTGTCCATAGTGTCCATTGATGTGCAGGCTAGGTGGAATAGCCATTGAAAATGCAAGATTACAGGGACAGGATGAGGAATAGGTCTGGATGGGATGGTCTTTAAAGGTTCAGTGGCCTGCTTCCACACTATAGACTCTATAATAGGTCAAAAAGAGTCAAGGCACGTGATAGGCTGTCAGACATTTGACTCCTTACCCCTTGTTTGGAAAGGATTCTGACTCTGACCAATACAAGCACTGACATGGTGTTTTCAAGCATGTTGGATTGCAGGCTGCCCATGACAATCTTCCTTGTTTTGGGGTTTGTTTTTATTCATTCGTGGAAGAATGGTGTCACTGTCTGACCAGCATTTATCAACCATCCCTAACTGCCCTGACAACCACACTGCTATCGGTCTGGACTCACATGTAGGCCAGACCAGGTAAGGATGGCCGTTTCCATCCCTAAAGGACAGTAGTGGACTAGATAGGTTTTTTCCAACAATTGACAATGGATTCATGGACATTGTTAGATTCCTAACTCTAATTTTTTTTTATTGAATTAAAATTCCTCTATCTGCGCTGGCATGATTTGAACCCAGAACATTACCTGGGTATCTAGATTAACAGTCCAGCGATAATACCACTAAGGCTATTGCCTCCTCCTCTCTGCATTTAATGACACATCGGTATGACAGTATTGGGAGCATGGTATCTCTAACTAAGGAGCAAGAGACAAAAAGGCAGGGATGCTCTAAACATCGTGGTAGGCTCATAGTGAGTGAGTGCTGAGAGAGCAGGCTAACAGGCCAGAGATGCAGCTTTCTCCAGTCCGTGAGTTGAATCCGTGTGTCTGAGCTGCAGCACTGCAATGATAGTTGGCATTGTGCCCTCACTGAAGTAAAGAAACATGCTGTAAGTAGATCAGAGATTTTCCACGAGAGTTATTAGAGGCTGATGTATGTCAGATGCCAATCTTCCGTGGATATTGGGTGTATGCGGCTGGTACCCATGGAGTGTGCCCTGAGATGCTGGTGTCAACATTGAGGCTCTTTGCAACCAGCCATGAGCTGTACTGAGCAGCTACCTGCTCTGACTTCCATTCTTGCCATCTAGTTTGCTTGTGGCGTTGGGTAGGAAGTTGCATTTTAATGAGGCAAGATGTGCAATTAATAGTGTAATTAATGAACAATAATCCCGTTTAAGAGACTATCCGCTGGTCCCTAGTGAGAATCTTGCCCGAAACGTCGACTTTCCTTGGATGCTGCCTGACCTGCTCTGCTTTTCCAGCACCACACTCTCGACACCAAATGCCCTGTATAACTAAAGCATAATCTCCCTGCTTTTACATTCCATTCCTCTGACAATAATTGACAACATGCAATTAGCTTTCCTAATTATTTGCTGTATTTGCATACTGATGTTTAGTAATTCATGCATGAAGTCACCCAAACTCCTCTGCAATCCCTCACCATTTAGTTAATACACCTGATGTTTTATTCTTCCAGCCAAAATTAGACAATTTCATATTTTTCCACATTATACTCCATTTGCCAGATTTTTGGCCAAATCCGAACCTATGTATATCTCTCCGTATACCCATTTCACAACTCACTTTCCGACCTATCTTTGTGCCATCAGCAAGTTTGGCTTGGGTCCTTTCAGCAAAGTAATTAGAGTAAACAGTTGAGGATCCAGCACTGATCCCTGTGACACATTAGTTTTTGCCAGTTAGAAAATGACCTATCTCTGCCTGCTCTGCTTCCTGTTAGCCAACCAATCTTCTATCCATACCAATATGTTAGCCCCTACACCACAAATGTTGTTTTTCTGCAATAACCTTTGATGTGTCACCTTATCAAATGCCTTCTGGAAATCTACAGTCCACCCATTGGTTTCCCTTTATCCACAGCACATGCAAAGTTTCAAAGAAGGCCAATAAATCACTTAAGCATGATTTACCTTCGATGAAACCATGTTGGCTCTGCCTGAATTCATCTGTTTCCTGCTATCATGTCTTTAATACTAACTTCTAATATTTTCCCTCCGACAAACGTTAAGCTAACTTGCAGTAGTCTGTAGTTTCCTGTTTTCTGTCTCTCTCCCATTTTGAACGAAAGAGTGACATTACTTATTTTCCAATCTAATGGAACCTTTAGAAAATAAAACCAATACATCAGTGATCTGGTTAGCCACATATTTTAAAATTTTGAGATGAAGCCCATCAGGAGCTATTTTACTCAGTACCGTTTGCCCGGCAATTATAAGTTTCTTAAACAGATGTAGGCATCACTGGCTAGGCCAACATTTATTGCTCCTCTCTACCTGCCCTGGAATAAAAGGTGGTTGTAGCTCAAAGGCCACCATTCAGCCCATCGAACCAATGCTGAATCTCTGAAAGAGAAATCTAGCTCGTGCCATTTCCTAGAACCTTCCTAATAGTCTTGCAAGTTTCTTTTTCCGCTTCATAAAGTTAAGAGGCTTAGAAATGTACAGCACAGAAACAGACCCTTCGGTCCAACTCCTCCATGCTAACCAGATATTCTAAATTAATCTCGTCCCATGTGCTAGCACCTGGCGCATATCATTCCAAACCCTTCCTATTCATATTCCCATCCAAATGTCTTTTAAATGTTAGAATTATCCCAACCTCCACCACTTCCTCTGGTGGCTCATTCCATACACAAACCACCCTCTGTGTGAAAAAGTTGCCCCTTCGGTCCCTTCTAAATCTTTCCCCTCTCACCTTAAACCTATATTCTCTAGTTTTGGACTCCTCTACCCTGGGAAAAAGACTTTGTTTATTTATCCTATCCATGCCCCTCATGATTTTATAAACCTTTATAAGGTCACCCTTCAGCCTCCAACGCTCCAGGGACAACAGCTCCAGCCTATTCAGCCTCTCCCTATAGGTCAAATCCTCCAACCCTGGCAACATCTTTGTATATCTTTTGTGAACCCTTTCACGTTTTGCAACATCTTTCCTATAGCAGGGAGACCAGAATTGAACTTTTCTAATTCCTTTTCAAACTTGGAGTTTGTTCATTTTTGCCCAGGTTACCATCATTCATTTTGTTAATCTTTGCTCAGATTTTTGTCATGCAACGTAGGGCGGAAGCTCAGGGATGAAGATGTTGTCTTATCAGGAGAGGTTAGCAGATTAAGCCAACAGAATGAGCAATGATCTTATGAAAGCACATAATATTCTGATGGTGGGCTTGACAGGGTAGATGCTGAGAGGCTGTTTCCTTCCTGAGGGAATCCAAAACGAGATGGCTCTGTTTAAAAACAGTTTTGGGGGAATGGGGCCATTGAGTTGCAATGAAGAGAAATTTATTTTCACAGTGGATCATTTGTCTTTGAAATTCTATTTCACAACAGGCAGTGAAAGTGTGGCCATTGAATATATTAAAGTGTGAGTCAGATAGATTGACAAGAAAGTCAAGGGCAATGAGGGTTAGGCAGGAACGGCCGCAATCAGATGATGCCATGATCTTATTAAATGACAGAGCAAACTCAAGGTCCCCATGCTTGTTCCTATTTCTTGTGATCTCACGCTGTGGCCTGTGTGTGTGTGTGTGTGTATGTATATGTGCGCGTGTGTATATGTGTGCGTGTGTATATCTGTTTATATGCGTGTGTGTATGTATATGTGTGTATATATGTGCGTGTATGTGCGTGTGTGTATGTGTGCGTGTGTGTATAGGTATGCATGAGTGTGTGTGTGTGTATATGTGCGTGTGTGTGTGTATATGTGTGTATGTATATGTGCGTGTGTGCATGTATGAGTGTGTCCACGCGCACGTGTGTATATGTGTGCGTGTGTATGTATATGTATGCGTGTATGAGTGTGTATGTGTGTGTGCATGTATATGTGCATGTGTGTGCGCGCGCACGTGTGTGTATATAGCTATTTCCTTTTCCCTCAGTATAGTAAATCCTGCCCTCCTCTCCCAAACTGGCCAGTAGTCTACATATCCACCACCCATCTGAACCATGCTGATGTTGTCTGAACTACACACAGACCAACCTTTGTGTTTCCTGCAGCCTCTGTCAATTGCAATGCTGACGAATCCCCACAGTGTTTAAGAACCAAAGCCCTGAAGCAGGACGCATTGTCACTAGGGTCCAACAACCAGCCGGCAATCCTGGGGTCAAGGATTTCCCACTCACTGGCTGCAACAAAACACAAAAAACATTTGTTTTTTAAAGGTCTGGGCTAAATCTAACAGAGCCAGTACCTTTTATGGAGTTTTCAATTTATTATTTCATGGAATGAGGGCTTCACTGTGAAAGCTGTTATTTGTTGCTCTTCCTTAATTGCCCTTGAACTATGTTTATGGTGTAGGGGTGCCTGTGACGGACTGGGTTGGACAAAGTCAGAAGTCACATGACACCAAGTTATACTCCAACTGATTTATTTGAAATCATAACTTTTCAGATCGCTGATCCCTTATCCGGTCACTACACCTAATGAAGGAGCAGCACTCTAGAAGCTTGAGATTTCCAATAAACCTATTGCAATATAACCCGACTAGGTTTATGAATGTCTTTCAGGAAAGGAAATCTGCCGTCCTTTCTTGGTCTGGTCTACACGTGACTCCAGACCCACAACAATGTGGATGACTTTTAACTGTCCTCTGAAATGGCTGAGCAGGCCACTCAGTTCAAGAGCAATTATTGGATGGTCAAAACATCCTGGCCTTGCCAGCAACACCCACATCCCATAAAAGAATACATTTTGAAGTATCAATCTCAACTCCTCCGACAGTGAAGCAGTCTATGCCCATTTGCAACACAATCGTAGTGATAAAGTGGTAAAACAATATTCCTTCTTAGTAATTCATATTTTATTGTCACCAATTTTGCTATAGTTGTTGAGAAAGTAAACAGTGAAGAATACAAAGGGACCTTGGTCAACTTGGTCAATGGGCTGAAAAATGGCAGATGGAGTTCAATCTGGATAAATGCAAGGTATTGTATTTGGGTACAACAAACAAGGGTAGGGCTTATACAATTAATGATGGGGCTTGGGTAGTGTTGTAGAACAGAGGGACCTGGGGGGCAGGTACATAATTCTTTGAAGTTTGCATCACATACAGACAGTGTGGTTAAAAAGGCATTAAGCACACTTGCCTTCATTGCTCAGTCCTTTCGAGTAGAGTGGTTGGGAAGTCATTTTGAGATTGTACAGAACATTTGTAAGGCCTCTTCTGGAATACTGTGTCCAGTTCTGGTCTCCCAGTTACAGGAAGGATATTAATAAGCTGGAGAGGGTTCAGAAGAGATTTTCCAGGACATTGCCAAGCATAGAAGGTTGGAGTTATTAAGAAAGGCTGGATAGATTAGATTAGATTAGATTATTTACAGTGTGGAAACAGGCCCTTCGGCCCAACAAGTCCACACCACCCCGCCGAAGCGCAACCCACCCATACTCCTACATCTACCCCTTACCTAACTGTACGGGCAATTTAGCATCGCCAATTCACCTGACCTGCACATCTTTGGACTGTGGGAGGAAACCGGAGCACCCAGAGGAAACCCACGCAGACACGGGGAGAATGTGCAAACTCCACACAGTCAGTCACCTGAGGCGGGAATTGAACCCGGGTCTCTGGCGCTGTGAGGCAGCAGTGCTAACCACTGTGCCACCGTGCCGCCCTTGATAGGTTGACACATTTTCACTGGAGCATAGGGGGGGTTGAAAGGTGACTTTAAAGAAGATTATAAAATAATGAGAGGTATAGCTAGTGTTAATGGTAGGTATCTTTTCCCTAGGATGTGGGATTTCAAGAGTAGGGGGTACATTTTTAAGGTGAACGGAGAGAGATTTAAAAAAGACATAAGAGGCTAATTTTCCACAAGAGGGTGGAATGACCTTCCTGAGGAAGGGGTAGATACAGGTGCAATTACAATGTTTAAAAGACATTTAAATAAGTTCATGAATGGGAAAGGTTTGGAGGGATATGGGCCAGGAGAACATAGGTTGGACTAGTTTAGTTTGAGATTATGTTTAGCACAGGCCGGTTGGACCGAAGGGTCTGTTTCTGCGCTGTATGACTCTATGACTCCATAACACTTTGAAGGTTAGTTTCACAGACAATCCTGCATTTCACAATTTCCATGAAATCCACGGAATGAGTCAACATTCTTATTATACACAATCACAGTTTGGGGTATTACGATTTACTGTACCTTGTTTCCAGCTCACACTGTCCTTACAGTGCTGAAGCACAGTTCGCAGCAGATCCTTAGCTTTGAAACTGATAATGCAGCCTCGGCAACTCAGGATTCGAAGCATCAGTGTTCTGTAGGGAGTAAAAGAGAGCAAGATGTCTACTTGCTGTGCTATAATTAGCCTCAAACAATAAGCATTGTGCATGCTAATGTGAAAACTGAACTAAAACAGTACTGGAATCTCTACAAGGAACCATGAATTTTGTAAGACTGAGAAAGGGTTTGAATCGATTGGATAGTCTTCCATAGATGAGGCATGCATTCGTCAAGGTATCCACTCGCCCAGTCATTGTTTCCTGTACATCCCTGATTTCAATCACAGTGACTACATTTGAAAAGTATTTTAGGAGCTGCAAGGCACTTTGAGATAGCTGGTGGTTCTGAAAGGCACTATATAAATGCAATTTGTTCATTATAACTATTGGTGGCTGTGCCTTCAGCTGCCTAGCCCCTAAGCTCTGGAATTCCCTGTGGAACCTTTCCCTTTCTCAATTTCTGCCTTGTTCTTTCTGGCAATCCTTAAAACCCAGCTTTTTAATCAGCTGTCACCTCTTCTTTTAACCTCCAACAGTCTCAATGCACCAAATGGCTACCTGCTGTGCCCTAAATGAGTTTTTATTGCCTGGCCTCAATTTTAGTTTGATTTTACTCCTCTGAAGTGCCTCAAGCAATCTTACAATGTTAAAGCTGCCAAATAAATGCAAGCTGTTGTTGTGTGATACAATGATTTCCAATCTCGACTGATCTACTGCAGATATCATTTAAATGCCCTCACCAGGTCGTCTAGAAAAACACAGTTACAATGAGGGAGTGCTGTGTTTGCACAGTTACTCCCACCTCTGTCATATAAAATGCTTGAGTCTAGACGCAGGGGTCACTGTTCAGAAATCAGGGAATGCTCATTTAAACCAAAAGTGGGGAGAATTGCTTTTCTCTCCGAAAGTTGAGAGTTTTTGGAACTCTCTTCCTGAAACGAAGGTAGTGGAAGCAGAATCCTTGAATATTTTTAAGGCAGAGGTAGATAGAGTCTTGATAAGCAAGGGTGTGGCAAATTAGCAGTTGCAGGCAGGACGCAGATCTGAGATTACAAACAGATCAGCCATGGTCTTAATGAATGGTGCAGCAAGCTTGAGGGGCTGAATGGCCTATCGCTGCTCTATGTTCATACACAATCCAGGGACACTGAAAGCATCGAAGATCTGCGTTTGGTGAACCCTGACAGCTGCCAGTGAGTCAGCAGTTTACAACTAAGATTCACAGAGCCAGGGTATTCTTTTTGGGGTGAGGGTGGATATAATTATTTTTATATACATTGACAAAGATCTCCAATGAATATCTAGAAGATGGAGAATAGAATTTCCTCAAGTATATTTGCTTTTTCAACAATGAGGATCTTACAAGATTACAGGTTCTGAGGAATGTACCATTGGAAGTCACTGACTTATGATATAAAGCTCATAACAATCTTTCTAAATGTTCCCTGTAGCCCCTGATCAAGTGGACTCAGCTCCAACAGCCTGCAATCACTCCAACTGTAGTCATTGTTGGTCCAATTATATATACAATCAAGTACATTGACTGCACAAGGCAGAAGGTCGAACCTAATCATCACGGAGTACATTTTTTATTCACTCACAGGATGTGAGGATCGCTGGCTGTTTATTGCCCGTCCCCAGTTGCCCTTGAGAAGGTGGTGGGGAGCTGCCTTCCTGAACCGTTCAAGTCCATGTCCACATCCATGTAATATTAAATTGCAAAGACCCATCTCTTCCAGGTGCTGGCATACCTGATGTTTGTTTCCAGAAGGTCTGGTTTTGTAATGAATAACAGACCTTCAACTAAGTACATTATTTTGATTTTTCTCCTCCCATAATCCCATTCAGGATTCAGTCAATCCATCGTGAAGCGATATTGACATTTTTGGATCAAGCTCACCTCAATTTCAATGCAGCTCCAAATCCCTCTTCAACATGTCATATATTGTAGATAATACAATACTGTCTATTCTCAAATGATGAATAGCTGCAGTTAGGCTATGGATTCTACAGAAATCTGGAGCAGTTGAGAGAAATGATGAGATTTAAAACACTGACCTGGATTCCCTTGAAAATTGGAATTCTGAACCTCCAACCTGCTCCTATTGCCACTGTGTTTATGTGACTAGTTCAGTTCAGCTTCTGGTCAGTGGTAACCCCCAGAATGTCAATAGTGGGGCTTCTAACAGGGATAATGCTGCTGTCTGTTGGAAGGTTTTGGTTAGACTCTGTTTCACTGGAGCAAACAGAACACAATTTTCCTGTGGTAGGAGCAGCATTGACTGGCGGGACTGAATCTTTGAGTGGGGATGATGCCTAACATTCGAGATGAGAGAGGTGTGAACGGCTTTACTTTTAAGGAGGATGTCAGATGAAGAGTAAGTCAGAGAGGAACTGTTCACCTCTGACACTAGAATGCAAATTACAGTCAGTCTGATGGAACAAACACCAGGAATTTCTTCACGGAGCAGGGTTGGGTGAGTTGGGTTTTTCTGATCGAGTACTACAGCCTCGGAGGAAGATCGGTGGATCCTCGGGTTACCTGGAGCAACTATCCGACGATCACACCTCTCCCATCTCGAATGTTAGACATCATCCCCACTCAAAGATCATCCCTGAAAGTTGTCACCCAGGTTGATAGGGTTGTTAAGAAGGCATATGGTGTGCTGGCGTTTATTGATAAGGGGATTGAGCTTCAGAGCCACAAGGTCATGCTTCAACTGTACACGACACTGGTAAGGCCGCACCTGGAGGATTGCGTGCAGTTCTGGTCACCGAATTATAGGAAGGATGTGGAAGCTTTGGAAAGGGTTCAGAGGAGATTTATGAGGATGTTGCCTGGTATGGAAGGAAGGTTTTAGGGGAAAGGCTGAGGGAACTGAGCATGCTTTCGTTGGAGAGAAGAAGGTTGAGAGGTGACTTACTCGAGACGTACAAGATAATCAGAGGGTTAGATAGGGTGGACAGTGAGAGCCTTTTTCGTCGGATGGTGAAGGCTAACACAAGGGGACATAGCTTTAAATTGAGGGGTGATAGATATAGGACAGATATCAGGGGTGGGTGTCTTTACTCAGAGAGTAATGGGGCGCAAAACAACCTGCCTGCAACAGTTGTAGACTCGCGGATGCTAAGGGCATTTAAATGGGCATTGGACATACATATGGATAATAATGGAATGGTGTAGGTTAGATGGGCATCAGATTATTTTCACAGGTGGGCGCAACATCGAGGGCCGAAGGACCTGCATGACGCTGTAGTATTCTATGTTCTAGGATCAGTCCCACTGGTCAATGCTGCCTCCTACAACAGTAAAATTCATTGCCAAAAGGTTCTGTTTGCTCCAGTGGAACAGAGTCTAAAAAAACCCTCCAACAAGCAGCAGCATTATCACTGTTGGAAGCCCCACAATTGACATTCTGGGGGTTATCACTGACCAGGACCTGAACTGAACTAGTCACATAAACACAGTGGCAATAAGAGCAGGTTGGAGGGTCAGAACCCTGCAGTGAGTAACTCACTTCCTAAATCCCCAAAACCTGTCCAGCATCGACAAGACAGGAGTGTGAGAAAAGAGCTGAAAGTCAAATGTTTTAACATAAATATCATGGATGAAAAGACAGGGTAAACAATATCCCAGAAATGTTACACTGCAGAAGGAGGTTCCTTGGTCCATTGTGACTGTGCCAGCTCCTCAAATGAGCATCATTCCCCGCTGCCAATGCTTTTTCCTTATACCTTTGTGTACTATTTCTAACTAAATAATTACCCAATTGAATGCATCAATTGAATTCAATTCCAAAGATCAAAAGTTCATGCCACAAGTTGTTTTCTTCACAGTCCTTTTGAATTTTTTGATAATAAATTACTGTTGTTCTTCGATTTGATGTTTCATCAAGTGAACTTGAGTCTTTTCCTGTATAAACACTTCCTTGGTTTTCCTGCCTTTTCCCCACACAAAGACAGACAGAAAGACTGAGCTCTGGATGTTTCTTCCACTCTATTGCCCTTAGCACTTACAGCTTTTTAGCACTACAGCTTAACCAATCAGGTAGAATGTCCTTATCTCGAAAAAGTCTCTGTGCCATTCAGTCTTGAATTCTCCCTCTTAGTGGTTTCCAAAAGCAATGTTGTATTACACAGCTCGACCATATACAACATTTGATTACCAAGTGCCAAAACTCTCCTGATATCTCTGTCCAATTTTCATTTCAGTTTATAGTTTCAAGGAAGAAAATATGTGGCCTCTTTCAGCTACTACTGCGGCATGGTGACTCAGTGGTTAGCGTTGTTGCCTTGCAGCACTAGGGACCAGAGTTTGATTCCACCCTCAGTATGGAGTTTGCACATTCTCCCCATGTCTGCGTGGGTTTCCTCCCATAGTCCAAAGATGCTCAGATTAGGTGCACTGGCCATGAGAAATTGCCCATAGTGTCCAGGAATGTGTAGATTAGGTGCATTAGCCATGGGAAATGCAGGGTTACAGGGATAGTGTAGGGAGATGGGTGGAATCCTCTTCAGAGAGTTGATGTGGACTTCTTGGACTGAACGGCCGGTTTCCACACAGTAGAGATTCTACTGTGACAAAGTGAGGGTGTTTATGGATGTGATGCCAGCCAAGTGGGCTGTTTTGTCCTGGATTGTGTCAAGCTTCTTGAGTGTTGTTGGAGCTGCACCCATCCAGGAAAGTAAGGAGTACTCCATCACACTCCTTTGAAGAGTCAGAGGGTGAGTTACATGCTGCAGGATTCCTAGCCTCTGCCCTGCTCTTGTCGCCACTGTATTTTTAAGGTAAGTCCAGTTCAGAAAATGAGGACTGCAATTGCTGGAGATTAGAGTTGAGAGTGGGGTGTTGGAAAAGCACAGCAGGTCAGGCAGCATCCGAGGAGTAGGAAAGGGGTAGGATAGTGGAGCATTCCATGATGGAAATGTTACTTGCCACTTTTCAGCCCAAGCCTGTATATTATCCAGATCTTACTGAATTTAGACAAGGGTTGCTTTAGTCTCTAAGAAGTTGTGAACAGTGTTGAACACTGGAATATCTGCCACTGTCAAATTCCACAAGATGGCTCTTGAAAGCAAAAAGGAAAATCAATCAAAAAGATAGAGTACAAAACCACTTCGTCGGGTGTAACTGGGAGAAAGTGAGGAATGCAGATCCTGGAGATCAGAGTCGAGAGTATAGTGCTGGAAAAGCACAGCAGGTTAGGCAGCAGAGGAGCAGAAGAATCAACATTTATGCCCAAAATGTCGATTCTCCTGCTCTTCGGATGCTGCCTGAAATGCTGTGCTTTTCCATCACCATACTCTCATCAGGTATAACTGACCAATTATCTAGGCTGACATGAAGAAAGTTCAGATTTAGCATTGGAAAACTATTTTAAATTCAGTTAGTTTGATAGAAGATAGGGGTGTCCTATATTATGTGCTAAGATAATATAATGTTGACAGTGACAGGTTAATGTCTCAGGACGAATACTTCACAAGCCTCTACACATAGATGTTGCTCTCTATAAAGCTCAGTTCTATAACAATTGTCTTGTTTCAGTAATTAGGAAAGAAAGGAATTCAAGATATATCAAGTGTACCTGAAGAGACGTAGCTTGTGGAAAGGCTAATCTAAGAGACAGTATTGTGCAGAGAGGACATTGAACACATTCAGCTGATAGTCCTCAGGCATGAATCATTCAATGATGCACTTCCCACAAGACAATGTAATAAGCATCCATCATGAGAAGAATGTAGTTCACTCGAAGAATGACTTGCCATGAAGCAATCTCTCAAAAATCAATCATTTAAAAAGAACTAGTCATCACTAGTACAGAGAAACATTTAGGGTGTCATGATTCAGGTGTACTGTGAGAGGAATGAAGGTACTGTGCCCCAAGCACATAAACTCTCAAAGAAGCTGGTGAGTGCAGAGTGTAAGATCAGCAGGGAAACTCAAGCTGAGTTATGAGTGAAGGATTTCTTTAATACAGAGTCAAAGAGAAACAGCAAGGAAACAAACCCTTTGGTCCTTTTCGTCCATGCCAACCAGATATTCTAACCTAATCTAGTCCCATTTGCCAGGACTTGGCCCATATCCCTCTAAACGCTTCCTATTCATGCCCATCCTTTTAAATATTGTAATTGTACCAACCTCTTCCACTTCCTCTGGCAGCTCATTCCATACACACACCACCCTCTGCATGAAAATGTTGCCCCTCAGTTCCTTTTTAAATCTATCCTTTCATCTCAAACCCATGCCCTCTAATTTTGGACTGCCCTACCCTGGGGAAAAGACCTTGACTAGTTACCCTATCCATGCCCCTCATGATTTCATAAATCTGTATAAGGTCATCCCTCAGCCTCCAATGCTCTAAGGAAAACAGCTCCAGCCTATTCAGCCTCTCCCTATAGCTCAAACCCTCCAATCCTAACAACAACATTGTAGATTTTTTTCTGAACCCTTTCAAGTTTCACAACATCCTTCCTATAGAAGGGTGACCAGAAGTGAACACAATATTCCATGCAGAAAGAATAGACTAGGGCACACAACCCATTCTCCAGGAAACCTGTGGTTTAATAGAAAGAGTCAATGAATGAGTATTAACCTGAGCAGAGATAAAAATAACTGTCCGAAAACTGGCTTGAAGGTAGCTTTGAGGTCTGATGGGAAGTGGCTGTAAATTGTGTCAGAACCTGTTAAATGCTCTTCAGTGACAAAAGATTCAGCAAAGCAGTCAAGAATACTTGACAGGCAGCAAATTTACCAGGGAATTCCACTGAACTGAGCTTTGGGCTAGAGGTGTCAAGGTAGCGGAGTCCCTAACTTGGGAAAGTAGAAAAATATTGACCAATAGAGTGAAAGGAAAATGATTTGGTTTTATCTGGTAGAGAGCAACCAAAGTGCTTAAGGGGATGGAGAAATGGTCCAGGAATAAGGAACAATGCAGAAGTAAATGGGACCGGGATATGTTTGAAGTCATGCAGCAGAGGCTAATGAGATGGATACAATCCAACGCCTTCTGAGAGTGCAAACAGCGTCTGACAGCATCCAACGGAGCTCACATGGAAAAGAGTTGGGTAGGACTTTTAGACCCTGAGGAGGGCAAGCATGGAGATGGCTGGGTGTGAAAAGTCGGCATTTCAGTTCCCTGGTTACACTTTTCCTCTGGGAGTGACCCCTGCTGCACCAGAAGCAGCTTATAGCTGGTTCAACTCACTAAGGGCCTAAGAAGAGGACAGGAATTTTCCTCAGAGATGCTATGAGGAACAGGCAAGTTTTCTGAGGGGTTCCCGGCAGAAATGATGAGAAGACATTGGAGACCACGCAGAAAGATCACTTTGATGGTTACAACTTGAGGGATTGCAGAAATGTAGCTGCATTGTAGAAACTGGGTTTGTTCTCCTCAGAGAAGAGACTTCATAGAAGTGATGTAAGCCATGAGGGGTCTGTAGAGATTAGACATGGAGATCAGTCCCCATCAGCAGATGGGTTGCTAACTCAGGGAACATTATCTTAAGGAGACTGGCCAAAGGAGCAAAGGTGACATGAGGAAAAACCTTGAGTGGTTAGGATCAGGAATACACTCTGAGAAGATAATGGAATACATCCTTCAAAAGGGAATGGAACTAATTATCTATAAAGAGAAAATAATTGCAGGGCTATAAGGAAGGCCAGGGGAGTAGGACTAGCCAAACTGTTCTTGCTCAGCCTTGGAGTTCAGCCAAGCATTCATAATGAGCCTCATTGGAGAAATAGATGGCTAGAAATCTGTCTCTGTTGATTATGATTCACAGATAGCCTCTTTATGACCACCAATGTACTAGCTCAGCTAGGGTTCTGTTTTGAGAGGTGTAAATGGAATGTTTGCTTTGATTTGTTGTCATCTTTAAAAGGTTTGTGTTTATAGGATTTGTTTTTTTTTTGTTTTGCAAATGCCTGTACGTTTATTTGGACAAAATTAAGAACATGAAGTGAGGAAGAGCTCCTCCGTAATAATCAGCTTAATCAGTAATACTGCAGGTACTATGATTGACCGGAGGACAGACACTTTTATAGGAGTGTGAGTAGGGCGGGCAGTGTATTCAAAGCATTGGATGTTGTTATCACTTCAACACTTTGAGAATTAGACTTTGTTACTACATGCTTCATTTGTTCTGTATGTAGAGCATAGTGGTGAGTAGGCATTGGTATGGAAGAGGCAGGGAGGATATTGTAGGTCCATGTTGAAAAGTGTGGCACTGGAAAAGCATAGCAGGTCAGGCAGCATCTAAGGAGCAGGAGAAACGATGATACATAAGCCCTTGATGGTGCTGTTCCGAATACTTGCAACAATCCCCATAAACTCCCCTTGGCAAACAAGGTAAAATCAAACACAGGGTCTTACAGGAAAGATGTCAGAGAGGGGGAAGGATCAGCATGGAGCTGCTTGTTTGAGTCCAGCATCTTCACAACTGCCTGCTTGCGAAAACCCAACCAGAGAAAAGCTGAGCTGGGAGAACTGGCCTCTCCCATTTCAATGTACAAGCCTTTTTTTTAAACTTGAAAGCCTTTTCAAGTTGATCAACCCCAGACATTTCGGAACCTGTGTCTTTACGACCTCCTGAACAAAAAAAAACCAAGGACCTTGTTAAAGGTGCTGCATCATCACAGTAAGCAAATGATATTGCTGAGAAAATCTCATTGAATTTGAATGTATTGTGTTCCAAAAAGTGTTGAATTTAGTCTGGCAAGAAGGTAAGAAACAAGAGCAGCAGTAAATCATTCATCCCTTCAACTTGCTTCACCATTCTAACAGGTAAAACTACAGTACTGGACTAAATGCATGCTATACAGCAGAATCACAATGTTATACTAAGGGTTAAGGGATCCCATAACCAATATAGCAGATGAAACTCTGCAGAGCTGGCACTTTAGTCTTGAAAAATGGTTAACATTAAAGAGCTAACAGCAGGAGAAGTCTCCCCACATTCTCAATGATGAGGGAGCTCAAGACATCAGCGGGAAATAGAAGATTGAAGGGTTTGCTTCCACTTTCAGCCAAAAGTGTCATGTGCATTGTCCATCCCAACTCTACATCATGTCAGGAAACAGTTGATTGCACTGGACACTACACAGGCATTGTTCCCAAACAACATCCCGTCTGAAATGATGAAGACTAGTTTCAGAGAACAGGGTGTATCCTGAGTCAAAGTGTTCCTGTGGAGCTGCAATACAAACTCCCAAGCCTGAGTCGCCAAAGTACATTCCTAACTCTCAAAAAGCTGTGCCGAGATTTCTTTAGAACAGTCCCAAATACTGTGCTTGTTCTCACCTGGTAAATTCCCTGTAGCTTTGTGCTTGTTGAAACCAGCTGGGATTCTGCTCCAGTTTTAGGTAGAAATACCTACTCCCAGTGTCTGATTTGAGAAGAATGTTTTCTGCAGGCAGGCTTTTGGGACTTTCGATAGAGTATGAGCCATTTGACTGATGGATTACCAGCATCAGGAAACCACTGACCAAAGAGGTAGATTCCTGCAGAGGACAAAGCAGCAAGGTAAGCATTTATGGGCACTTCTTCAATATTTGTTTACATAAGTGTGTTGTGTCTCTCAAATCCTGCCCTGTCTGCTGTGTGCAAAATACACACAATGCACTCCCTCAACGAACATAATAGAGTTTAATTTGCAGTTTGAAAGAGAGAAGACAAAATCGGATGTAATGGTGTTACAGTTAAATAAAGGTAACTACAGGGGCATGAGAGAGGAACTGATGAAAATTGACTGGAAGCAGAGCCTAGCGGGGAAGACAGTAGAACAACAATGGCAGGAGTTTCTGGGTGTAAGTGAGGACACAGTACAGAGGTTCATCCCAAAGAAAAGAAAGATTATCCGGGGAGGGGTTAGACAGCCATGACTGACAAAGGAAGTCAGGAAATGTATTAAAGAGAAAGAGAGATCCTATAAAGTGGCCGAGAGCACTGGGAAATCAGAAGATTGGGAAGGCTACAAAAACAAACAGAGGATAACAAAGAGAGAAATAAGGAAGGAGAGGATCAAATATGAAGATTGGCTAGCCAGTAATTATGAAATGATAGTAAAAGTTTATCTCAATTATAAGAACAAACGAGAGGCAAAAATAGGAATTGGTCCACTCCAAATTAATGCAGGAAGGCCAGTGCTGGGAGATAAGGAAATAGCTGAAGAACTTAATAAGTACTTTGTGTCAGTCTTCACAGTGGAAGACAGGAGTAATATCCCAACAATTAAGGAGAGTTGGGGGCAGAGTTGAGTATGGCAGCCATTACAAAAGAGAAAGTGCTAAAATAGCTAAAAGGTCTGGAGTTCTGAGGGAGATGGCTGAGGAAATAGTGGAGGCGCTGACTGTGATCTTTCAAACATCACTGGAGTCAGGGAAAGTCCCAGATGATTGGAAATTCATTGTTGTAATCTCCTTGTTCAAGAAAGGATTAAGACAAGAGATGGAAAATTATAGGCTGATTAATCTAACCTTGATTGTAGGTAAAATTCTAGAATTCATCGTTAAAGATGAGGTTTCTAAATTCTTGGAAGTGCAGGGTTAGATTAGAACAAGTCAGCATGGATTTAGTAAGAGGAGGTCGTGCCTGACAAACCTGTAGAATTTTTTGAAGAGGTAATAAGTAGGTTAGACCAGGGAAACCCATTGGATGTGGTCTATCTGGACTTCCAAAAGGCCTTTGATAAGGTGCCTCACTGACGGCTGTTGAGCAAGGTGAGGGCCAATGGTGTTCGAGGTGAGCTACTGGCATGGATTGGAGATTGGCTGTCTGACAGAAGGCAGAGAGTTGGGATAAATGGTTCTTTTTCAGAATGGCAGCCAGTGACAAGTGGGGTTCTGCAGGGTTCAGTGTTTGTCCACAGCTGTTCACTTTATATATTAATGATCTGGATGAAGGGATGGGGTCATTCTGGCGAAGTTCGCCGGTGATATGAAGTTAGGTGGATAGGCAGGCAGTACCGAGGAGGTGGGGAGGCCGCAGAAAGACTTAGACAGTTTAGGAAAGTGGTCCAGGAAATGGCTGATGAAATTCAACGTAAACAAATGCGAGGTCTTGCACTTTGGAAAAATGAATACAGGCATGGACTATTTTTTAAATGGTGAGAAAATGTATAAATCCAAAGTACAAAGGGATCTGGGAGCGCTAGTCCAGGATTCTCTAAAGGTTGACTTGCAGGTTGAGTCAGTGATTAAGAAAACAAATGTAATGTTATTTATCTCAAGAGGGTTGGAATATAAAAGCAGCGATGTGCTTCTGAGACTTTATAAAGCTCTAGTTAGGCCCCATTAAGAATACTGTGTCCAACTTTGGGCTCCCACACCTCAGGAAGGACATACTGGCACTGGAGCGTATCCGGCGGAGATTCACACAGATGATCCCTGGAATGGTAGGTCTAACATATGATGAACGGCTGGGTCCTGGGATTGTATTCATTAGAGTTTAGAAGGTTGAGGGGAGATCTAACAGAAACTTACAAGATAATGTAGGGCTTAGAAAGGGTGGACGCTGGGAAGTTGTTTATGTTAGACAGGGAGACTAGGACCCATGGGCACAGCCATAAAATTAGAGGGGGTCAATTTGGAAAGGAAATGAGCAGACATTTCTTCAGCCAGAGAGTGTTGGGCCTGTGGAATTCATTGCCACAGAGCACAGTGGAGGCCGGGACATTGGATGTCTTCAAGGCAGAGATTGATAAATTCTTCATCTCGCAAGGAATTAAGGAGTACGGGGACAGTGCAGGTAAGTGGAATTGAAACGCCCATCAGCCATGACTAAATGGCGGAGTGAACTCGATGGGCCAAATGGCCTTGCTTCCACTCCTATCTCTTATGGTCTGCTCCATGCTCCTCATCAGAGGAAATATCTAGCTCCTCCTCGCTCTCTGCAAATTTACTCTCTTTGCTAAGTGAGGTTGTGTAGAACTTCTGGCCCTCCAACTGGCAAGCTCTCTTCCCAAGTGGTCAGAGCAGTGGAAGGTTATCTTTAACACTTCAATAGCCTGCTCGACTGGAACCACCTTTGTTGAGGGATGGAGGCAACACAGCTCTCTTTGATGTCATTGATGTCAACAGCCAGGTCTCCTGTGGGTATCTCAGGGAGCTAGTTTATTGACTTTAATCCCACCTTCAACACCATCATTCAACCAAACTCATCTCCAAACTTCAAGATCTAGGACTTTGCTTTCCACTCTGTGACTGGATCCTCAATTTCCTGACCCATATACTGCAATCGGTAAGACTAGGCAACAACACCTCGTCTCTGATAATCCTCAACACCAGTGCCCCGCAAGGCTGTGTACTTAGCCTCTTACTGTACTCCTGATACACTCACAGCTGTGTGGCCAAATTCAGCTCTAACTCCATTTACAAATTTGCTGATGATACCACTGTAGTGGGTCGGATGTCAAACAACGACAGGAAGAAAGAGATGGATAACTTAACGACATGTTGTAAGGAACAACAATTTCTCCCTCAATGTCAGCAAAACAAAGGAGCTGGTCATCGACTTCAGGAAGCCAGATGGAGGACATGCTCCTGTCTGTATCAATGGTGCTGGGGTGGAAGTGGTTGAGAGCTTCAAATTCCGAGGAGTAAATATCACCAATGATCTATCCTAGTCCATCAACGTCAACACTAAGGTAAAGTAAGCACACCAATGCCTCTACTTTCTCAGGAGGCTAAGAAAGTTCAGCATGTCCACAAAGGCACTTACCAATTTTTATAGATGCACCGTAGAAAGCATCTTATCCGGATGCTTCACAGTTTGGTATGGCAACTGCTCTTTCCAAGACTGTAAAAACTTACAGAGTTGTGAACACAGTCCAGTCCATCACACAAACTAGCCTTCCTTCTATTGACTGCGTCTACACTTCCCGCTGCTTTGGGAAAGCAGCCAATATAATCAAAGACCACTCCCACCCCGCTTTCACTCTCTTCCATTGGGCAGAAGATGCAAGTTTGAAAACACGTACCAACAGATTTAAGAACAGCTTCTTCCCCAATGTTATCAGATTTATGAATGGACCTCTCACATATTAGAGTTGATCTTTCTCTGCATCTTCTCTGTAACCGTAGCACTATATTCTACATTCTGTTCTATTATCCTGATGTACTTATGTAAGGTATGAATTGTCTATTTAGCACTGTATCTTGGTTCATGTGACAATAATAAGTCAAATCAAATTAAATCAGTTGATGGAGGGTAGCAAACATTCGGTCACGATGCCATACAGCACAGAAAAGGACCTTTAGCCCATTGAGTCTGTGCTGACCTATTTATGCTAATTCCAAAGGACAAGGGAATTCATAGAATCATGCAGTACAGAAAAGGCTATTCAGCCCATCAAGTCAAGTTATGATACCCTAACAGCTCATCCAAGTATTTTTGTTAAAGGTTGTGTAAAGATTCCCACCTCCCAGGTAATGTATTCCAGAACCCCACCTCCCAAATTTCCCCAAATCCTTCTTACCTCCTGCTTTTCACTTTAAAATTATGCCCCCTTGTTACTGGTCATCCAATTAAGTGAATCAGCTGCTCTCTATCCACGCTGAAGGTTACTTTTGTAAAAATATACACCTCAATCAGGTCCACCCTTCAGTCTTCTCTGCTCTATAGAAAACAACCTGAGCTTATCCAGCCTCTCTTTATAACTAAGCTCTTCCATCCCAGGTAATATCTTTGTGAATCCCCCTCCAGTGCAGCACATTGTTCTTACACTGCAGTGACCAGAACTTCACACAATACTCTAACTGTGGCCTCACCAAAGTCCTGTCCAGCTCCAACATAATCTCCCTGCTCTTATAATTTTGACCTCAACGAATAAAGGCAAGTGTCCCATATGTTTCCTTACCTATCCTATTAACCTGTCCTGCCACCTTCTGGGATCTGTAGACAGGCTCCCCAAGATCCCTCTGCTCCTGTCATTCATTGACTACTCCCTTGTCTTTTCCTTCTTGTGGCACCTGTGAACTGGTACAGGCAAATGACTCGGAGAAGGCTCCCTGGGCAGGGGGTTCCCACCCGTAGGATTTGTCCCTGGTGATCACAGAGCAGTTGCACATTGAGAGAGTGAAAACTCTTTCAGTTTATCATCACTGCTACCCGATCCCAGCAAATACTCAGCGCATGGGTGGAGAATGCTGCAATAGGTTGAAGCTTTTCCCAGATGGCTACCTTTAACAAGATGGCTGAGCCTCAGAAATTACAATAAAAACTGCTCCTCTGAGACACCCAGTGGCCAGAACATGGAATTGTACATAGCCTCAAATAAAAGGTTTTTAAAAGGGACTTTACCAAGATCCAGTCTTTTGTGAATGAAAAACATGGCAAAGGGCTGAGTACTCCAAAAAGGAAATTACAATCCAACAGTAAGGTAGATATAACTGACAGGTAAATCTCCATAAGGAATATATCAGTGGGTCTGAACATACTGATTTCAATATATATTGCTATGGGAAAAGACTGAGAAATGAGACTGATTACATTGCACTTTCAGAGAACTAGCATAGGATTAATGGGCCAAAGGGTCTCCTTCTGGTTCAGATTTTAAGGGGTAGATGTACGGAGGAAGATTTGGAAATGACATACAAGCAGAGAAAGCAACGATCCCATGTTGGTTGCTGCAACATGGGGAGGTGTTGGTCTAGTGGTATTATCGCCGATTTTTAATCCAGAGACCCGGATAACATTCTGAGTACTTGGGTCCAAATCCTGCCATGGTACAACTTGAATTCAGTAACAGAAAAATCCGCAATTAAGAGTCTAATGATGACCGTGACTCCACTGTCCGTTGTCAGGAAAACCCATGTGGTTCACTAATGCCCATTAGGGAAGGAAACTGTCATCCTTACCTGGTCTGACCTACATGTAACTCCAGACCCACTCCAATGTGATTGACTCTTAACTGCCCTCTGGGCAATGAAGGATGGGCAATAAATGCTCTCATAGAATGAATTGATTTTTTTACTTAGGAATCATGTCCAGCGGCAAAAGGCTTTTACAAAACACACCATATTTGGTCAACCAGAACCTTGCACTGACCTTTCCTGCAGTAAGCTGAGAAGATCCATCCTGATAGACCATTGTTAAAACAATGACTGATGCATGAGCCACCTCTTCCAGCACCTCTGACCTCTGCTCATTGTCTAGAAGGGAGAGGTCACGAACCTGTGGCACCGGCCCTGTCTTTGCAGAGTCCATGCCTTGGCAACTGCGACCCTGGCCATGCTTCCACACAGCATCCACCGCAGGCTGCTTCAGCACAGCCACACTGCTTGGCTTCTTTACCCCACCTCCCATCAGCGGCCTTTTCCTCTTCAGACGGCTCTCTTCCCCTTTCTTCTCAGCTGCCCCCTTTCCCTGGCCTGAGCTAAGGCTTTCCCTGAATGCGGCCAGTGTCTGGACTGGGCCTGGAAATCCCTGGTGAACTGGGAAGTTCTGTTGCAGCAATGTCTGACATGGCAGAGCAGAATCTGGACGTTCCAGAGGGGAAACTGCTCCAGGATCCGTCGGGTCTAACTGAGAGGAAGTATCTTCTGCTGCCCTCTCCTCGCTAACCAGATCCCCAAAACACTGAGTGTGGCCTTCCAACAGTCGATCAGAATTGTTTATCTGTTAAGACATAAAACATTTGCAATTGCTTAATTTACAGACACAATGAAATTGAATTCACTGTGTAAATCATTTAAAAGAACATCAGATCATTCATGAGGGAGTATGGAACAGGAAGTTTTTTTTTAGATTAGATTAGATTACTTACAGTGTGGAAACTTTACAGACACAATGAAATTGAATTCACTGTGTAAATCATTTAAAAGAACATCAGATCATTCATGAGGGAGTATGGAACAGGAAGTGTTGACAGGAAGAAGTGGACTCCCAAGTGATCTGTTTTACTGCTGTAAATTCAATGTAGGAACATAGATTAAAAACACAGGGACAAATGTACAAATACACATTCCGATCACCAAGGACACATATTTGGAACTCATGTGTGTGCTTAGAGGAATGAGAGACGATCTCATGGAAACAATACAAGATGCTGGAGGATTCCACAGGACAGGTTGTTTCTGCTGGTCAGAAAGTCAAAAGATGCAAGGGCACAGTCGCAAGATAAGGGACTAATTGTTTAGGGCTCAGATGAGGAGAAATTACTTCACTCAGGCAGCTGTGAAACTTTGGAATTCTCAGTCCGAGACAGTTGAGGGACCTCCATCTTTGAATACACTGTGAAGCCAAAGACCAGCACAATCATACAGAATGGCAAAGCAGACTTGAAAGGCCACGTGGTCTAATCTTGCTTCCATTTCTTATGTGCTTATGTGTCCTTATTGAATATTAGTGTTAAGTTAAATGGTGAAAAATGCTGGGAATGGATAATCATGTTCCTTATGATAAGATGTAGGAACAGGAATAGTCCATTCAGCCCATCAAGTCTACTCTGCAATTCAATGAGGTCATAGCTGATCTCATAACCCTCAACTCCACTTTCCTGCCTTCCCTTGTACTTATTAAAAATGTGTTTGTCTCAGCCTTAAATATACTTAATGACTCAAATTCATCAGTGTTGGGCATAAACAACTCCAGATTCACTACCCTAAAATTTCTTTTCAGCTGCCTTAAATATGTGACCCATTCTTCTGGGGTTATACCCTCTTGTTCTAGACTCTACCACTAGGGAAATAACTAGTGCATCTACCCTGTTAGGCTCCCTGAGAATCTTGTATGTTTCAATAAGGTCACCTCTCATTCTTTTAAGCATCAGCAAGTACAGGCCCAACCTACGCAACCTCTCCAGAGGGCCAGGCGTTCACTACCCTCTGAGAGAGGAAATCCCTGGTGAATGTCATATTGTATCAAGGAACCATACAAGTGTACTGAAATTTGATAATAGAACAAAGATACAAGGGCTTTGTATCTTAATGCACAAAGGATTTGGAATCGAGGTAAATGAATATGATTTCCTAGTCATTACAGAAACATGGTTACAAGGAGATGAAAACTGGGAACTTAACATTTAGGGATATTTGACCATTCAGAGACAGGAGGAATGGAAAATGTGGTTGGATAGCACTGTTACTAAGAAATGAAATGAGGATAGTTGTAAGAGATGATCTCGGCTCAGATGATGTAGAGTCCATTTGGATGGAGGTTAAAAACAGCAAGGGGAAGAAGTCATTGGTAGGAGTAGTGTCTCGGCTCTGAAACAGTAGTGACTCTGTCAGAAAGGATATAAATCAACAAATAATAGGAGCATGTTAAAGAGAATACAGCCATAATTATGGGTGACTTTCATGGACGGGTTGATTGGGTTAATCAAATTGGAATGGGCAATCGCCAACAACAAATTCATTGAGTGCATTCGGGACAGTTTCCTTGAGCAATATGTCACAGAGTCAACCAGACAACAGGGACTAGCTCATAGAATTCCTTAAGTGTGGAAGCAGGCCATTCAGCCCATCAGGTCCACATCGATTTTCTGAAGACTATCCCAAGCAGACACACACCCCTATCCTATCACTGTAACCCTGCACCTCCTATGTGCAATCCACCTCCCCTGCACATCTTTGGAGGAAACTAGAGCACCCGGAGGAAACCCACGCTGACACAGGGAGAATGTTCAAACTCCAAACAGACAGTTACCCGTGGGTGGAGTCAAATTCGGGTCCATGGAATGTGAGGCAGCAGTGCTAACTACTGAGCCACCGCACTGCTCCATATCTGATAATGGGTAATAAGGTTGGGGTTAATAAATTATTTTCAGTTAAAAGATATCAATAGTTTAAGTAAACGGGCAAAAAGTTGTCAGATGAAGTATTACGTGGAAAATGCAAAGTCGTTCATTTTGGAATGGAGAACAAAAGAACAGAACATTATTTAATTGGAGAAAAACTACAGAAAGATGCAATACAAGGGACGCTGAACAGGCTGGGGCTGTTTTCCCTGGAGCGTCGGAGGCTGAGGGGTGACCTTACAGAGGGTGCTGGCAGGTGGGGCTAGATTGGGTTGGGATATCTGGTCGGCATGGACGGGTTGGACCAAAGGGTCTGTTTTCATGCTGTACATCTCTATGACTCTATGACTTGTGCACAAAACATAGAAAGCTAGAGCACAGGGACAGCAGGTGATCAGGAAGGCAAATGGAATGTTTGCCCTTATTTCAAAGGGGTTGGAGAATAAGAGTAGTGAAGTCTTACTGTAACTGTTGCTGGTGTGCTGGTGAGACCACACCTGGAGTACTGTGAGCAGTTTTGGTCCTTTATTTCAGGGAAGATATTACGTAATTGCAGGCTTGACAGGGTAAATGCTGAGAGGATGTTTCCCCTCGTGAGAGAGTTGAGGACCAGAGGGCATAGATTCAGAGTAAACAGGTGCCAATTTAAGACTGAGATGAAGAGGAATTTCTTCTTGCAGAGGATTACAAGTCTTTGGAACCCCTTGCCACAGACAGCTGCAGTGGGCAGAGTCCTTGTGTATATTTAAGGCTAAGAAAGCTAGATTCTTGATCAGTCGGGGAATCAAGCTTACAGGGTAAGGACAGGAATGTGGATGTGAGGAATGTTGGATCAGCCATGAGGCTACTGAATGGTGGAGAAGGCTCGAGGAGCCAAATGGCCAACGCTTGTTCCTATTTCTTCTGGTCACGTGCTCTCGTCATCTCTGTCTCAAATGGGCGACCCCTTACAACCCAAGAATTGCAACAGTTCAAGCAGGCAGCTCACTACCACCACCTCCTTCACTGGGGTAATTAGAGACAGGCAAAAAATGCTGGCCCAGAAGTAATGCCTGTGCACAGGAGTGAATAAAAATAAAGCACCTTTCAAACCCACGGCCACTACCATCTTGAATGACAAGGGCAGCAGATACATAGGAACACCACCCTCTGCAAGTTGCCCTCCAAGCCACTCACCATCCTGACTTGGAATTATATCACCGTTACTTCAGTGTCGCTGGGTCAAACGTCCGGAATTCCCTCCCTAAGGGTACTGTGGATCTACCTATAGCACAGAGACTGAAAAAAAATACTGATCATCTTTGAGTCTATTGCTACATCTATAACTCTAAGATGATCAAAATTTCTTTCAAAAACGTTCATTTCTGGGAAGTGAGCATCCCTGGCTAATGTTTTCTTCATTCGCTTGTGGGTGTCAGCAGCTCGCATTTATTACCCGTCCCTAGTTGCCCTTGAGAAGGTAGTGGTGAGCTGCCTTTAAAAATCTCCATTAATTATTAGGGATAGTGGAAGAATAGGAAACATAAGGGCTAAAAATACCGTTGTCATCTCCCTCACCTATTCCCTGATCTCCTCCAGAGCCTGTGGGCTCACTGTGTGGCAGGCCCCCATTCCAACACTGTTTCCCATAGACCCCCTTTTAGAGGAGTCACTTCTCTCCAGTCCCTTTAAGGTCTTTTTAAAAAAGTGAACAGATCTCCTTTTTCTAAATAATCAACCAGCTACGTATTTGACTCTCTGCTCACTGATCTGAACTGCATTCAAAGTCAGTTAGTCACACAAAGAAGAGATATTCAATCATCTGTTTCACCTCTGAGACATTTGGCATGAAATTTTGTCCCTGTTTGATCTTGCCAGTGAATGATGAAAACTTTCAACATGCTGATAGTTCAGAAGAAACAAATCTTTAATGCAGCAATTCCCAAACCACCTCCCACAGTGGAATCTAAGACTATGGGTCACAGTCCCTGGATAAGGGACAGCCGTTTCAGACTGAGATGAGGACCAATTTCTTCAGTCAGGTGGCTCTGAATCATTGGAATTCTCTAACACAAAAGGCAAAGCCTATCCCTTCAGCATCATCAATACTAAGAACAACCGCTGCTTGGCACTGAGGGAATCAGAGTACATGACAAGTGGGTGGGGAAGTGAAGTCGAGGTGGATGTTCTTACTGAATAAAAGAGCAGGTTAGAGGATCCTCATGGCTGGTTCCTACTCCTATTACTTGCATGTAACAACAACCCGCAGTTAACTTTTTTAACATAGCTAATGCCCCCAAGCACTTCAAAGGAAAACCAGCCATCAGAATTTAACTTCGTACCACAGAAAGTCTTTGAAGCTTTAAGAAGCATTTTAAAAGAAGGGAAGGAGGTACAAATAATTCCAAAATTAGGGACTTGCCAGTTGAGGGCATAGAATTCCTTCTGAAAAGAAACCCAACCCCCCCTTACCCTATCCCTGTTAACCCGCATTTCCCATGGCTAATCCACCCAGCCTGCACATCCTTGAATACTATTGGGCAATTTAGCAAGGACAACCCATCTAACATACACATCTTTGCACTGTGGGCAGAAACCCACACAGACATGTGGAGAAGGTGCAAACTGCACACAGACAGTTACCCGAGGATGGGATCAAACCCAGGCCCCTGGTACTGTGAGGCAGCAGTTCTTACCACTGAGCCACTCCTGGCAGACTGATTAAAACTGGGGATATTCTGAAGGCCAGATGAGAGGGTGCAGAATGCTTGGAATGTACAGGACAGAACACAGAAGAAATTTACAAGGATGTTGGCAGGGAGACAGAATTTGAGTTATGAGAAAAGATTAGACAGGGTAAAGTCTAGTGACAAGAATTGGGCACAATTGTCTAGCTATGAGCTTTATGATAGTTTGGTAGGTACCTGATGTGACAAATCAGCACTTGCTATCGAAAGGCCAATTAAAAGAAAAAGACAGAAACACTGAAAGGTGGTATCCATGCTAACTGTCCCAGCCAAGTACTATACTGAAAGTTCATGACCAAGTGAATCATCTGCTAATACAACCCAACATTGATGTTTACCTGTGGCTTAGTCGCAAGGACCTCCTTAATGCTGAAGAAAGCACTGTATGGTGGTTCCATTACTCTATTTCCTTTAACAAACAAGATGAAACATCTTAAATCTTGGAAAAGGTACACTTCCCATTGTTTAAGTCATGCAGTTACAAAAGCCCTCCAGAAAACTACACATCACACCCCATCGTGTGGCTGTTTTGACTCATTACAGGAGACGGTCAGAACAGGCTTAATGGAATTTTTTATTTTCTTTTATATTTCTCGAGTAATTTCAATATTGTCACAGCCACGTTAAACACACTGCAATGGAAAGAGAATCAAAAGATAACAAAGAAACCAGATGCGTTTGTTATCTGACAACAGTCGAGTAATGAGTGAAAGACTTCAAAACAAATTTATGCAAAACAGGAAGACAAGAATCAAGAGCCAAACAAATTAAAAGACATGTATAGTTCTTCTTTTGTATTTTAAAAAGGCACAACTCATCTTTCACAGAATATAGAGCGATGTGCAATAAATGCAACTTTATCGGTACTTGCACAAATCCTGAAAGTACATTCTTTAAAAGCTATATTTATTTGCCGAGGAGAGCACCTTTCCCTCGTGGTAGTGTCCCTACCTCTGAGCCAGAAGACCTGGGTTCAATTCCCACATGCCCCAGAGTCATGTAATAAAATCTCTGAACACGTTGTTCAGAAGATACCTCCATAGGGAAACACGTTTTACAATGTACAATTATCTCTGATTATTTCATGATTTGGCTCTTCTAATATAGGATCACTCCCCTGCTCCAGGCCCATCTCACACAATTTCCCAAAAGCTTGGTGCCTGTTCCTAAGTCCGATGTTCCGAGAGATCTACTAGTGGCTCTACTTGACCCTTGACCCTTCTTCCACCATTGGCCCACGTACAAAGTGGATGTTCCCACCTTGGCTCAGGACAAATCCTGGCAATTGAGAATAGAAGCTGCAGGGCCCACAGGCAGAGGCCCTGTGCCCTGTTCTATTGCCAGCTTGGTTGATGGGTACAGCAAAGGGAGGCCATTCACAAGACGTAATTCTTGCGGACTCCAGTTGAACCCTGTAAAACTTCTACTTGTAGTAATCCTTAATTCTCTATAATGTTGCCTTAATCGGTTCTCTTATTTGGAACCCCTTCGTCATCATTTCCTCTCAACTAAACTCAGGTATACTGTCTCACAGTTCTAATATTCCTCAACAACAGAATTAAAGGTCTGGGTCATTTAAAATAAACTGCATTCACTTTGAAAATATTGCCAAAAGTGCAGCTTCATTGTCTACTGAAAGACCACTTTAAGGCAACAACCTCTAGCCTACCATACTGGCTCCATCAATCCCTCCAGCAGTGAGAATTCAGTGTGCTTGCCAAAGGGATCTTAAATTTTCAACCACATTGTAATACAGTATATATTTTTACAGATTGACAGCTAACATTGAGAAGGTGGAAGTAAATAGGGAATATTCCACAGACAGAATACTCTTCACTATTTTAATCAGTTTGCCATGGCTTAAGCCATTAAATCTGTATTTGTGTACCTACCATTGCAATCTGTATGGTACCCTAACTGCACTGTGCATCAGAGGATTCAAAGAAGAAACAGCTGCAGGGGGAGGCCATTCTGCCCTTCAAACTCACCCAGCCATGAGATCACAGCTGACTTTCTACTTCAATACCTTTTTCTCACACTATCCCGTCTCCCTCAATAATTTTAATATCTTGAAATCTATCGATCTCTGTCTTGAGCGCACTCAATAACTGAGCCTCTAAATTCTTCTATGGAAGAGAATTCCAAAGATTCACTGAAGAAGTGAAGAAATTACCACTCAGTTCAGTTCTAAATAGTCTGCCTCTTGTTCTGAAAGAAGCTGGTCCTTGACCATTGAGGAATAAGCCGTGAAGAATTGCTCTGTAGATTAGAGCTCTTGAGCCTTAAAGAGATGTCTCAAGAAAGATCTTACAGAAATGTATTCTTTCATGGTGTAGGGACATCACTGATAATGCCAGCATTTGCTGAACACCCCTAATTGTCCTTCAAAGGCAATTCAGTCAACCACTTTGCAGTGGATCTGCAGTCATCATGAGGCCAGTCCAAGCAAAGACAGCAGATTTCCTTCTCTCAAGGGCATTAATTAGTGAACCAGGTGGGCTTTTATTGCAATTGGTCCACAGTTTCAAGATCACTGAGACTAGCTTTCAAATCCAGAGTTTTTATTAATTTAACTGGTGGTGGGATTTGAACCCGTGTGCCTCAGCATTAGCCTGGACTTCGAGATCCTTGTCTCAGTGACATTACCAGAGGGCAACCATCAAATTAAAACTACAAAATAGAAAGGCACAACACGCGTCAAAGAAGCAAGACAAGAGGACAAAGGTCAGTGATTGAAGTTGTTACATTTAGCATGGGATTCAGGAGGCGTGTTGCTCCAAAGTGAGTGCTGGTGAACTGTTTGGATGGAGTTGCCAAGAATGGTTGGTCACGTCAGGACACAGAACCTATTTCAGAAGCTGCCAGAGACTGACAAAAAAGACAGTCTGAAATTCAGAAAAAGATGAGCTCAAACCAGCCAAAAAGCTTTCTTCAACCAAATTAATTTCACGTTGCCCTGATACAGCTGCATTTTTGCAACAATGCACCCTATTCTATTAATGTTACTGCTGAAAGGTGTACTCAGTCAATCACATTTATTCACAACTAACCCATTTTCATTTGCTCTTACGATGCTCAACAGAGAATAATACTAACAGCCTCTTTCCCCACAGCAAAGAGAAAAAAACACTGGTCTAATCACAAAACAGCAGGAAGACAAAAATGCGCACGATAAAAACTGAAACCTATTCAGACAAACTTCTCCAGGGAGCATTTATGAATTATTCGATCCTTGACAAGCAAATCACTGCAAGTAGCCCAGAAGGTTAACAGGGCTGGGAGAAAAAGTCAACAAAGCATTTGTTCAATTCTAGTGGAAGATTGAAATAGATATGTGAAACTCTTATAGATCCTTGGTTAGACTACACTTGTACACTGGTAATGTGGTCTATATGTTATTAAAGAATTTAGAGGTACTGAAGAAGGTGCAAGAATACATCATTAAAATGATACCAGAACTGAGAAATTATATCTACCAGGAAAAATTCAATAGTCTGGGTTTGTGAAATCTTAAGAGTGTTCTTGATAGACCTTTCTAAGTTTTTGGATGTACAGATGGTGTTTGTACTTGAGGGAGACCAGAATAAGGGGCCATAACTGGAAGACAGTCAGTAATACATTGAACAGGAATTCAGGGGAAACACCATTACCAGAGAAGGTCAAATTAGGGAACTTGCTACCACAAGGAATAAATGAAGCAAAAGGCAATAATGCATTTAAAGGGACATTAAGTATACATATGAGGTTCAGGGATGGACAGGACTGGCAACTTAATATTCCATGATATAAATGCTATAGAAAGGATAGAAAGGAGGAGAAGTGGCATTTTTGATAAGGGATAGCATTACAGCTGTACTGAGGGAGGAAATACATTCAGGGAGGTTATTTGGGTGGAACTGAGAAATAAAAAAGGGATGATCACCTTATTGGAATCATATTATGGACCCCCTAATAGTCAGAGAGAAATTGAGAAACAAATTTGTAAGGAGATCTCAGTTATCTGTAAGAATAATAGGGTGGTTATGGTAGGAGATTTTAACTTTCCAAACATAGACTGGGACTGCCATAGTGTTAAGGGTTTAGATGGAAAGGAATTTGTTAGGTGTGTACAAGAAAATGTTCTGATTCAGTATGTGGATGTACCTGCTAGACAAGGTGCAAAACTTGACCTACTCTTGGGAAATAAGGCAGGGCAGGTGACTGAGGTGTCAGTGGGGGAGCACTTTGGGGCCAGCGACCATAATTCTATTAATTTTAAAATCATGATGGAAAAGGATAGACCAAATCTAAAAGTTGAAATTCTAAATTGGAGGAAGGCCAATTTTGACGGTATTAGGCAAGAACTTTCAAAAGCTGATTGGGGGCAGCTAGAAAATGGGAAGCTTTCAGAAATGAGATAACAGGAGTCCAGAGACAGTATATTCCTGTTAGGGTGAAAGGGAAGGCTGGTAGGTATAGGGAATGCTGGATGACTAAAGAAATTGAGGGTTTGGTTAAGAAAAAGAAGGAAGCATAGGCCAGGTATAGACAGGATAGATCAAGTGAATCCTTAGAAGAATATGAAGGCAGTAGAAGTATACTTAAGAGAGAAATCAGGAGGTCAAAAAGGGGACATGAGATAGCTTTGGCAAATAGAGTTAAGGAGAATCCAAAGGGTTTTTACAAATACATTAAGGTAATTTACAAGAATGGTTCCAGGATTAGGGAACTTCAGTGATGAGGATAGATTGAACAAATTAGGACTATTCTCCTTGGAGAAAAGAAGAATCTGGAAATTAATAACAGAAGATAAGGGTTTTGCATCAGTCTTCACTATAGATAAAAGTGAAATCACCAGAATCACCACCAATCAGGAACTGGAAATCAAGCGGATGAAAGGAAATTACAATGTCCAGGGAAGTTGTACTTTGCAAATTGTTGGAACTGGGTCTTAAAAGAAGTGGCTAGTAAGATAATTTTAATTTTGCAACATTCATTAGATTCAGGGAAGGATTTTTTTAGAATGGAAAGTAGCTAATTTACATCTTTTGTTCAAAAGAGGGAGGGGAAGACTATCACAGGGAAAATGTTAGAAGCTAATATTAAAGACACCTTAATAGGACACTTCGATGTGATTCTGGAGATGATTTGTAGCACAGGTTGTGGATCAGGTTGTAAGTTTGCTCGCTGAGCTGGTAGGTTTGTTCTCAGACATTTCATTATCATGCTAGGTAACATCATCAGTGAGCCTCTGATGAAGTGCTGGTGTTGTGTCCCACTTGCTATTTATGTGTCTTGGTCTGTTGTGGTGGATGATATCATTTCCGGGTCTTCATCTGAGAAGTTAGTAAATGGGGTCCAAATCAATATGCTTGTTAATGGAGTTCTGGTTTGAATGCCAGGCCTCTAGGAATTCCCGTGCGTGACTTGGTTTAGCCTGTTCCAGGATGGATGTGTTGTCCCAGTCAAACTGGTGTCCCTCTTTGGCCTTTCTTTATAATTCAAACCTTCTATACCCAGCAACACCCTGGTAAGTCTCTTCTGAACCCTCTCCAGCTTAATAATATCCTTCCTATAACTGGGAGACCTGGACAGTATTCCAGATGAGGCCTCATCAATGTCCTGTACAACCTCAACATGACTTCCCAACCCTTGTACTGAAAGCACTGAGCAATGAAGACAAGCATGTCAAATGCCTTTTTAACCACCCTGTCTTTTTGTGACTCAAACTTCAAAGAATTATGTACCTGCACCCCTAGGTCCCTCTGTTCTACAACACTACCCAAGGCCCTACCAATAACTGTATAGGCCCTACCCTTGTTTGTTTTACCAAAATGCAATACCTCACGTTTATCCAGATTGAATTCCATCGACCATTTTCCAGCCCATTAACCCTTTTGATCAAGGTCCTTTGTAACCTTAGAAAGCCTTCTTCACTGTCTACTATGGTACCAATTTTGGTGTCATCTACAAACTCACTAACCATGCTTTCTTTATTCTCATCCAAAGCATTTATATAAATGACAAACAAAACAGGAGCCAGTGGAACACCACTGCTCACCTCCGATCCAAAAACCAACCCTCCACGATTACTCTGTCTCCTGCCGTCAAGCCAATTATGTATCCAATTGGCAGGCTCACTCCGAATCCCATGTGACCTAACTTTACTAAATTAGTTTACCGTGTGGAACCTTGTCAAAGGCTTTACTAAAATCCAAATAAACAACATGTACTGCTCTGCCATCATTAACATTTTTGGTAACTTCCTAAAAAGCTCAAGTAAGTTTATGAGACACGATGTTTCTTGCACAAAACTACGCTGACTATTCTTAATCAATTGCCTCTCTAAATGTCCATAAATCCTATTTTTTTATAATTACCTCCAACAATTTACCTACAACCGAAATCAGACTCATAGCTCTATAATTCCCCGGTTTCTCCTTACACCCTTAAACAAAGGTACAACATTAGCCACCCTCCAGTCATTGGACACCTCACCCCGTAGTTATAAATGGTGCAAATATTCTTGTAAGGGATCTCATAATTTCCTCTCTTTCTTCCCACAACGTTCTAGGATACATTAGATTAGGTCCAGAGATTTAGCCATGTTTATATTCTTTAAGCCCTCCCAAACTTCCTTTTCTGTAATGTGAACTGCTTTTGAAACATCAATGTTTATTTCCCTGCATTCTCTAGTCTCATTTCTTCCTCCATAGTAAAAACTGACAAGATATTCATTTAGTATCTCTCCCATCTCCTGCAGTTCAAAACAAAGACAACTTCTTTGATCTTCAAGAAACCCTACTCTCTCTAGTTACCTTCTTGCTCTTATGGAATCTCTTGGTGTAGGTTAGGTGGGCTTGGATCGGCGCATCATCGAGGGCCGAAGGGCCTGTACTGCGCTGTATTCTTCTATGTTCTATGTTCTAAAGACAACTTCTTTGATCTTCAAGAAACCCTACTCTCTCTCTCTAGTTACCTTCTTGCTCTTATGGAATCTCTCTGGATTATCTGAAACTTTATCTGCCAATGTTATCGCACATTCCCTCTTTGCCTTCCTGATTTCTCTCATAAGAACGCCTCTACACTCTTTATACTGATTAAGAGATTCAATTGAACCAAGTTGTCTATATCTAAAATAAGAATCTCTTTTATTCTTGTTTAGAAATTAAATATCTTTATTCATCCATTGTTCCTTAATTTTACCCTAAACCTAAGCTGCAGAACTGGGCAGAAAGGTGGCAAATGGAGTTCAATGTAGCTAAGTGTGAGGTGATTCACTCCTGGATGTTGCCTGGTATGGTAGGAAGATTGTGTGAGGAAAGGCTGAGGCACTTGGGGTTGTTTTCATTGGAGTAAAGAAGGTTTAGGGGTGACTTGATAGAGGTGTACAAGATGATTAGGGGTTTAGATAGGGTTGACCGTGAGAACCTTTTTCCACGTATGGAGTCAGCTGTTACGAGGGGGCATAGCTTTACATTAAGGGGTGGTAGGTATAGGACAGGTGTTAGTGGTAGATTCTTTACTCGGATAGTCGTGAGTTCATGGAATGCCCTGGCAGTAGCAGTGGTGGACTCTCCCTCTTTATGGGCATTTAAGCGGGCATTGGATAGGCATATGGAGGATAGTGGGCTAGTGTAGGTTAGGTGGGCTTGGATCGGCACAACATCGAGGGCCAAAGGGCCTGTACTGCGCTGTATTCTTCTATGTTCTATGTTCTACCCTTAATCTTACGCTGATCCCTCACTGTAACAGGAACAAAATGCATCTGAACTCTGATCATCGTATTCTTCCCACTTTTCAGACATCCGTTTACCTGTTAACAGTCTACTCCAATCAACTTTTGAAAGTTCTTGTCTCATACCAGTAAAATTTCCATAACTCCAGTTAAAAACTTTAACTTTTATGGTAGGGCGAATCCTCTTCCATAAGTATTTTGAAATGTATAGAATTATGGTCGCTAGACCCAAAGTGCTTCCCTACTTTTACTTCAGTCACCTGCCCTGCCTTACTGCCCAAAAGAAGGTCTAATTTTGCTCCTTCTCTAGTAGGAGCATCTGTATATTGATATTAAAGAAAATTTTCTTGAACTCATTTAACAAATTCTTCACCATCCAAACCTTTAACACTATGGTAGCCCCAGTCAATATTTGGAAAAGTTAAAAACCCCATTATTACAACCTTATTATGCTTACATGTATCCAAGATCACATATATATTTGTTTCTCAATTTCCCCCTTACTATTGGGGGGCCTATAGCACAATCTCATCAAAATGATCTTATTTGTAATTTCTACCCATATATTTTCACTGGACGATTTTTCAGAAATATCTTCCCTAGTTACAGCAGTAATGTATTCCTTAATCAACCCCCCTCCCAACTTTTCTTGCCTTCTTTTCTATCCTTCCTATAGCATCTAAAATCTGGAACACTGAACTGCCAATCTTGTCCATCTCTCAGCTGAGTTTCTGTAATAGTTATGATGTCTCAATCCAATGTTCTTAAACATGTCCTGAGTTCATCAGCCTTATCTGTAAGACCCTTGCATTGAAATAAATGCAATTTATTTCTTCAGTTACTACATACCCTGATTCTCTTGTCTTTCTTTTCTAACTGACATGATCTCCTCACATTTGGAACCCTTCCCATCAATTATTCCGTTTATACTGCTATTTAGAATTTCTCCACTCCCCCCCCCCGCCTCTACCGTCTCAGCATAAAGTCTCCCTTGATGGAATGAGCAAATCCCTGCTAAGGCTTTGGTTCCTTTCCAGTTCAGGTTAGACCCATCCTTTTTGAACAGGTCTTTTCTATTGCAAAGGACATTCCAATTGTCCAAAAACCTGAATCCCTGAGCAATACACCAGCTCTTCAGCCATTGATTTATCTCATTTAACCTTTGTTCCTTCCCTCGTTTGCGTTTTGCATTGGGAGTAACCAGAAATTACTGCTTTTAAGGTTTTATCTTTTAATCTTCTACCTAGCCTCTTACATTCACTCTGTATTCATTTAATCTTTTCCCTAAAAATGTCATTCCTACCAATGTGTCCAATAATTACTGGCTTCTCAATCTCACCTTTAACAATATGTTTGAAACTTTTGTGGACGTCCTTAATCCTAGCACCAGAAAAACAATAAACGATCCCAAATTTACGCTCACTGCCATGCAATGTCCTATCTATGTCCCAGACAGGATAATCCTTGACAACAATAATTCTACTAAAACTTGTCAAACACTGCCTAACATAAGAATCATTCCAAGTGTCCAATAACTAACTGCATCTTCCATTTTCCTTGGAGAGACTATCCCCTTCTCCAGTTCCAAAACCTGAATATCTTTGAATTGGTAATATGTGCTGCAGTTTAAGGGGACCAGGGACATATTGTACTCAGATTTACAGAAGACTTTTAAGAAGATGCCACATCAAAGATTATGGTGGAAGATAAAATTTCAAAATGTGGGGGTTATGTATTGTCTTGGTTAGGAGATTGGCTGGCAAGCAGGAGATAAAGGAAGAATAAATAGGTCATTTTCTAGTTGGTAAGATGTAACAAGTGATATGTCACATGGATCACTGCTGGAGTCAGACAGTCATACAGCATGGAAACAGACCCTTCGGTCCATCTAGAGTCCACACCGACCATAATTCCAAAGCAAAATAGTCCCACTTGCCTGCACTTGGCTCACATCCCTCCAAGCATTTCATGTACTTACCCGAATGATTTTTACATGTCATAACTCTAAAAGAACTAAAAATGAATCAAAATTAAATTCTTATATTACTGAAATGTAATAACTGTAAGAAATCTAAAAGTAAATCAAGAAATAAGTCTGAATCTCAAGAGCATTTTCAAGACCAAGCTACTCTCAGTACCCCATTGTATAATTTATATAAATGGTTTGGATGAAAGGACTAACGTTACGGTTGATAGGTTTTATAACACTCAGGGACTCCCCAACCCAGGGAAAAGATCTTGTCTATTCACCCTATCCATGCCCCTTATGATTTTATAAACCTCTCTAAGGTCACCCCTCAGCCTCCGACATTCCGGCAAAACAGCCCCAGCTTATTCGGTCTGTCCCTATAGCTCAAAGCCTCCAACCCTGGCAACATCCTTGGAAATGTTTTCTTAATGTGTCAAATGGAAAATGTACGAAAATATCCATTTGGCAGAAAGAATAAAAAAGCACGTTATCTAAATGGTGAGAGATTAGGTCTGTAGCTAGGCATCAAAGATGGAGCTGGTGCCAGGGACTCCTGACAATCCCAGCAGTTTGGAGTGTGAGAATGGAAGGAGTGGTGCACCTTAGCATGTGATGCCTGGGTGATGAGGTCAGTTTGGGTAAAACGGAAGAAAACTCACTAGGCTTCATGGGAAAGAACTCACTATGAAACTTGGCCAAAAAAAATTTAGCTGACTTCCAGTAAAATTCAGGTCCATACCTTTCAGATAAAGGTGCTCTGCTAATTGGCCTCTTCCTGCGATATTACTTAATGTACCTCCTCTGTTAATGACCAGTGTCTTCTGGGTAACAGCATCGGAGATCTGCTCATGAAGTATGAAAAAACAGCTCTTGCACATGTGACTCATCTTTGCGCATGTTTAATTGGTGACAATACAATGTTTGACCTGTTAACTCCTATTTATGCTCATAAATGGTTCCATAAATATGTGGCTGAAATTAATGTAAGTTTAAATGAAATGCAGAATGCAGGCTAGGCCTACAAACATTATCTGGAGAAGCACAGCAGGTCAGGCAGCATCCGAGGAGCAAGAGAATCGATGTTTTGGGCAGGAGCCCTTCATCAGGAAATTGATGAAGGTTTCCTGATGAAGGGCTCCTGCCCGAAACGTCGATTTTCCTGCTCCTCGGATGCTGCCTGACCTGCTGTGCCTTCCCAGCACCACTCTGATCCTGACTCTAATCTCCAGCATCTGCAATCCTCACTTTCGCTTACAGTCAGTATCTGCACATGACAATGTATCTGTGGTATTACTTGAACATTAAAATTAAACAGAGCAGGGGCTTTTGGCCAGGAATGCTGTTGAATGAGATAGCTCTTTATGCTTGCTGAAATCCCATAAACAGCCAAGACTTATCATTGTACCCTGCTGCAGCCAACTTTAATTACGGCTGCAGTAATGGATTCTTCCTTCACTCTCACACTCCAACAGCAGCACTGTCAGAATTCTGCAACTCTACAGTTACCCTAAAAATCTCCACCGCACTTCAAAATGAGCTCAGCATAATACTCAGTATCACTGTCTAAAATTAGACCACAAGATATAGGAGCAAACTTCAGCCATTCAGCAGATCGAGTCAGTTCTGCCATTTGATCAAGATTGTGCCTTATGTTTGACACTAAAGGTGCAGAAATAGACATCTAAGTATTTCCAAATCAATTTGACACCAGCTCAGACATGATCAGAAGCAGCAGGTTCGCTTCAAACACTTTGCATTAAATCAGTCAAAACCACGTGTGCAGATCCAACTTGTACCAGTACTGCCCTGCATTTGTTTCTCAACTACACATACTGAGCTATAAGCCAATAATGTGTCAGATTAAGAGCCAAATTTTGACATTAAATGGCAGCTATGTTTGCCTGGATGGTTTGGATAAATCCAGAGGAATTCAATCACCGGTTTGATGAAGGAAAGAATCCAAGCCCCAGGTTTGAACAGGAGATCCATGGCTTTTATGTACAAATATAGACAATGATGGGTCATTTCCCTCAATCATCTCCCACTTGGAGAGCCATGTTCTAACAATTAACCCCAAACAGGCCACTTCCAACTCCATTGTCCCTCAATATTCACCAGAACAGTGTGGAAGCTGGCGTTTACCTCTGCTTGCATCTAAATAGAAACTCAGCACATGCTAACAGGGAGAGCCTGTGTGCACAAGACATTACTAAACTGTGACACACATTAAATGTAAAACCAAACTGCAACCGTGTAATTGACTAACTACTCACACTGTTCAACTACATGTGAAACAAGGATAGAACCTGGCAGCAGAAGGCCATTTGGCCCTTCAAGCCTGCTCCTCACCATTCAATACGATCACAGCATGTTCTATACCTCAAGGCCACATTCACACTTTCTCCCCTTCATGCTTTTAAATTGTAAAAGTATGCCTACCTCTTTCTTGAATATATTCAGTAACTTGGTCCCCTCCACAACCTTCTATGGTGAAGAATTCTGCAGGTTCACTACCCTCTGAGTGAAGAAATGAGCTACCCAGTGAGCTGAATGAATTCTCTGCCTGTTTTGAATAGAATGTCAGTGAAATGATGTCACTGCCGCGGCAGCCTCGGGCTTACAGCCGCAGATGTCAGACCAGCCTTCTTCAGAATAAACATAGGGAATATGACTGGCCCGGATGGAGTGCACTCAGATCCAGAGGACCAGCTGGTGGGGGTATTTGCAGACATCTATAACCTCTCCTTACAGCAATGTGAGCTTCAAGAAGACCACTGTCACCCCAGTGCCAAAGAAAAATCAGGCAATGTGCTTTAATGACTACCATCCAGCGGCTCTGACATCCATCATTATAAAGTGCTTCGAGAGGTTAGGAATGGCACACATCAATTCCCAGACTGCTTTGATCCATTACAATTTGCCTACCGTTGCTAAGGTCCACGACAGACTCTAATTCCCTGGCCCTATGCTCATCTCTAGAACATCTGGATAATAGGGACACCTATGTCAGACTCCTATTTAGCTCCACCATAATTCCAACCAAACTCATCTCCAAATTTCAAGACCTAGGACTCTCCTCCCCCCTCTGCAACTGGATCCTTGATTTCCTGACCCACAGACCGCAGTTGTAAGGTTAGGTGACAATATCTCCTTCACGAGAATCCTGAACACCAGCAACCCACACGGCTGTCTACGCAGCCTCCAACTATACGTCTTGACAACTGTGTGATCAAATTCAGCTTAAACTCCACTTAAAAATGTGCTGATTACACCACCATAGTGGGTCAGATCTTAGTGATACAGGAGAGACACAGAGAACTTAATGGCATGGTGTAAAGACAACAATCTCTCCTTTAATGTCAGCAAAACAAAGGAGCTGGAATCAACTTCAGCACTGTAGCAATGGTGTGAAGGTGGAAATGGTCGAGACCTTCAAGTTCCCTGGAGTAAATATTTAAAATAATCGGACCTGGACCACACTACAGTCAAGAAAGCAACACATCAACACCTCTACTTCCTCAGAAGGCTAATGAAATTCGGTGTGTCCACAATGATTTTTACCGAAAGGATCCTATCCAGATGCATCACAGCCTGCTATGCTCTGCCTGAGACTGCAAGAACTTACAGAGCTGTGAATGCAGCCCAGTCCATCTCACAAACCAGCTTTCCATCCAGTGACTGCACCTACACTTCCTGCTGCCTCAGGAAAGCAGCCAACATAATCAAAGACCCCTCCTACCCCAGTTATATTCTCTTCCACCCTCTTCCATCAAGCAGAAGATACAAAAGTTTGAAAACACGTACCTACAGATTCAAAAACAGCTTCTTCCCCGCTGTTATCAGACTTATGAATAGACCTTTCACACATTGAAGCTGATCTTTTTCTGCACCTTCTCTGTAACTGGAACACTACACAAGAACATAAGAACATAAAAACTAGGAGCAAGAGTAGTCATCTGGCCCCTCGAGCCTGCTCCGCCATTCAATAAGATCATGGCTGATCTTCTCATGGCCTCAGCTCCACCTACCCATCCTCTCACCATAACCCTTAGTTCCTCTACTGTTCAAAAAACTGTCTGTCTTAGCTTTAAAAACGTTTACTGAGGAAGCCTCAATACTTCACTGGTCAGGGAATTCTGTGGATTAACAACCCTTTGGGTGAAGAAATTCCTTCTCAACTCAGTCCTAAACCTACTCCCCCTAATTTTGAGGTTATGCCCTGTTGTCCTAGTTTCACCCGCCAGTGGAAACATCCTCTCTATCTTATCTATTCCCTTCATAATTTTATATGTTTCTCTAAGATCTCCCCTCATTCTGCTAAATTCCAATGAATATCATCCCAATCTACTCTGTCTCTCCTCATAAGTTGACCTCAACTCCAAAATCAACCCAGTGAACCTCCTATGCACCTCTGCTCCAGTGCTAGTACATCCTTTCTCAAGTAAGGAGACCAAAACTGCACACAGTACTCCAGTTGTGGCCTCACCAGCACCCTATACAGCCTCCCTGTTTTTAAATGTTTTAGCAATGAAGGATAAAATTCCATTTGCCTTCTTAATTACCTGTTGTAACTGCAGTCCAACCTTCTGTGATTTGTGCACAAGGACACCCAGGTCCTCTGCATAGCAGCGTGCTGCAAATTCTTACCATTCAAGTAACAGTTCTTTTTACTGTTATTCCTACTGAAATGGATGATTTCACATTTATTAATATTGTACTCCATCTGCCAAATCTTTGCCCACTCACTTAAACTATCTATGTCCTTCTGCAGTGTTTCACAGTCCTCTGCACACTTTACTCTTCCACTGACATCTGCAAACTTTGACACACTACACGTGGTCCCCGATTCCAAATCATCTACATAACTATTGAATAATTGTCGTCCCAAAACGGATCCCTGAGGCACAGGGCACTAGTCACTGATTGAAATAAAGGGGTGACATTCTATTCCACCACCCTGATGTATTTCTGTAAGAGTTAGTTGCTAAATAGCATGCAAAACAATACTTTTCACTGTATCTCAGTACATGTGACAATAATACATCAAATTAAATCAAATATCAGTCCTCTATCACCTACTTCCTATCCTGAGATTGTGATACCTGGTTCCAGGCTCCCCAACCAGGGAAAACCAGGCATGGGGAGAAAATAATAACATGTCTAAGTCTGTTGCTCATATGCTGTTAAAACTAGGGAGCTGGCAGGCACAGCAGAAGTCTAGATCATTTTCTAACCTTGACGAGTCAGCTCGTCACTACCTTCTCAAGAGCAACTAGGGACGGGCAATAAATGCTGGCCCAGCCAGTGATGCCCACATCCCTACAAGTGAAGAAAGAAAAGAACCCACCTGCATGCAGACACAGCTAGCAATTAAGGACTTGGAATTCCCCACCCCTGTTGAAAAAATGCAAGAGAAGAAAGAACAGAGAAGAACAGGATAGGAGTCACACCTGCTGGCAGCTGACAGCTGATCTCCTGTAAGCTCTGTGCTGCACAGTTTTGGGATTGAAGTATGCTGCCAAATCTCTCTGTGCTCCTTCTCTCAGCCTCATGTTCACGGCGAAGGCTGCTGACGTTGTCTCTTGTCACACTGTACGGCTGGAACTGAACACAGTTCACATTGTCCCTGAAAAATACACCACTGCTTAACTGTGACTTTTCTTTTTGGCTTAACTCATGAATTGAGAGACAAAGTTCTTGTAACATTTTGTTTTCTAAATGTGCAAAAAGAGCTTTTATCACATTTGATACAGGCTGCACTGCTATCACAAATCCTACGAGTATTTTAGATTAATGTTAATCATAAAAATGCAGACCTGACATTAACTTGACACGTGTAGCACAAAAGAGTTACATCAGGAAGTCTACTCTCTATTGAAATCTATAGAGTCCCACATTGTCCCACATCCACTGAATAATCCTTAAATATTTTTAACCCACACGATCTTTGTAGTGCTGTAAAGTCACTGTAACTTTACAATGGCTGATCATCATCTACAACAACACTCCCTCTGTTGTAAGCTGCAAAATGTGGGTGTGTTCCCTCTATTCAGTTCTACAATGAGTTGCCCAATTCTTACCTCACAAAGTTCAATGCTGTAACATGGCTTTGAGAAACCCAGACATAAGACTGATCTCATTGAAACCTATAAAATTCTCAAAGGAGCAGACACAGTAATCACAGGAAGGATGTTCCTGATGACTGAGGAGTCCAGAACTAGGGGTCACAGTCTCAGTGCACGGGATAAGCTATTTAGGACTGATGAGGAGAAATTCCTTCACCCGGAGAGTGGAGAGCCTGTGGAATTCTCTGCCACAGAAAGAAGTTGACACCAAAACACGGAGTGTTTTCAAGAAGGAGTTAGATATGGAGCCACTGAGCATTCTGCTCGGGCTGGCTGCAGCCAGCCTTTCCATGGAGGCCATCAAGCTGGAGACCCACCGGTGTAGGAACATTGCCAGACCACTCTATTTATTGTTCCAGCCTCCCCCGTCTCCCTGATTTAGCATCTGACACAGCTGCCTGACACTCCTATTTCTGTCTCTGCAGGTTCAGAGATGGTCAGCTACAAATGCATATGCGGGCTGAGGAAACACAGCAGTCCTCTGGATGTCAGAGCCACCCAGGGCCAGGGGGACATGGGGGTTTGTGGATGACATGACTGACTGCACATAAGGTGAATGCCTTGCTGTGACTTCCCTCTGTGAAGTAGTGCTGGTTCAGTGTATGAAAACTGCAGCCTCTCCCGCTGTTTTACAAACCATTTTTGTTCTTTTTGGACTTAAAAATGGCAAAATGGCTTTAAACAAGGGGCTGTGTTTTCAAACTTTTTTTTAAATGTGGCAGGGGGCACTTCACCCGGTGCAAATGTTTGGCTTTTTAACCAAGGTCAGTTGTGTGTGTGTGTGTATACGTGTGTTCAGGAATACTGAGTGCAACGTCTTGACTGGTTCCTGGGTGAGAAGCTACAACTTCGCGTCTGGGTGATACAGCAGAAACATGCAGCCTGGGAAGGTGGAATCATCTCTCTCCCTTCCTTCTGTGAATAGAGAAGTAAAATAAAATCCTGAGCAGCTCACTAACTCTCTCCCTTTCTCTCTCTCTCTCTCTGGGCAAATTCCCATCTTGAAAAATGACTTCCAAAGTCAAAGGGCGAAACCTCAACCAGTGAATGAAAGATTTAGAATCCTTAATCATAGGGTCCAAAGGAACCAGAAGGGAACTGAAAGAAAACATTTCATCGCTAACTGTAATCTGGACTGGTGCCAGGACTGTGTTTCATGTCATCCACAAACTTACTTATCAACCACACCATATACATAACAAATATCACGATATATGTTCTATACCATGAATAATGAGGGGCCCAGCACTGATCCCTGTAGTATGACACCTGAACACCATCCTGCAGGCAGACTAACAGCCTTCTACCATCACCCTCTGTCTCCTAAAACTAAGCCAATTTTGGCTTCTTGCGAGTAAGGTTGCTAATCCCTGCAATGGACCATCTCTGGAGAACCACATGAAGCACTGGTCACCTGATCAGATTGTCCCAAGGATATCACTAGACTCACTATAATTTTCTTGCTCAGATTCAGAAGAGGTTTATTAGATTGATATCTGGAAAGAGCAGGTTGTCTCTGAGGAGCAGTTGGACAGGCTGGACTTGTTTCCACTGAAGGCTGGAAGAGTGAGGAGTGATTTGGATGAAGTTTATAAGTGGCTCAGTTGTTAGCACAATTGCCTCACAGTGCTAGGGACCGGGTTCAATTCCCACCTCGGGCAACTGTCTGTGTGGAGGTTGCACATTCTCCACGTCTGCGTGGGTTTCTTCTGGGTGCTTCCGTTTCCTCCCTCATTCCAAAGATGTGCAGTCTAGGTGAATTGGCCCTGTTAAAATTGCCCATAGTGCTAAGGGGTGTGTAGGTTAGTTGTATTAGTCTGGGATAAATGTAGAGCAGTCGGGCAATGGGGCTGGGTGGATTATTCTTCGGAGGGTTGGTGTGGACTTGTTGGGCAGAATGGCCTGTTTCCAACTATAGGAATTCTATGTCTATATCATCCTGAACAGCCTTGATAAGGTGAATGTGGCATGGATACCTCCTGTTGTGGACAAGTCCAGAACTAGGGAACACTGTCTTAAAATTAGGGCTCACTTTTTCAGGAGATGAAGAGAAACATTTTCTCTCACAGGATTGAGAGATTTTGGAACTCTGCCTCAGAAGATGATGAAGGCAGAGCCCTTCAGTATTTTTAAGATAGAGGTGGACAGATTCCTGTTAGGGAGCAGAATCGAGAGTTATTGACAGTAAATGGGTACATTTTATGGCAATAAAGTAGTTTCATTCTCACCACACCAACCTTTTTAATTCCAGCTTTATTGAATTAATTAAATTTAAATTCCCATCATGGTGGGATTTGTACTTGAGACTCTGGTTCATTATGGAGGACGCATATGGGAGTCATAAGTAGTGATCAGTGTTAATAATCTTAGACCAGGCCTTCCAGCAACATAACTATGTTGCTTTACTGAGTGTCATTGGAGTTTGGTTCCCTGTGATTGCAGCCCAGAGCAGGTGGTGAACTCAATCTAAGACTAGATAAAGTCATTTTCATATACAATCCATTAGCACGTTAACAATAGCTGGAATTGTTTTACTTTCCAATAAACATTATAACATCTTCTTAAGTGCTTTGCAATTATAAGTGGATTAAAGCGTACTATACCTTTGCTCATTTTGCCTGTATGTTATCTGCTGAAACTCCATATCTGTTCCTCTGCTCCCTTTGTTATTGCTATCTGTAATTAATTTTTCCATTTCATTACTCCACTTAACTGAAACAGAAACCTTTATTGGTCACATTCAACTAGTGTTAAATCAATATACTATTTAAATGGTCACAATTTACTCATACCTATAGCCACAAATAATCCTAAAATACAAAAACATACTAATTACATGGAGTATACACCTTACCAAGCAATGCTCCAGCATTTTGTAAAATGTTTTTGAATATAGTAAAAAGAAACAAATACTACATTTCAAAGATCATTAGAAAATGATGGATTGCAAATCCATGCAGTCATCGCCATACAAGGAGATCTATGACAAATACTTAATGGCATAAAAAGCATCTGTAACTGGTCTGATTCATAATGGTCAGCTTGATCCTGGTCTCAGAGCTGGGTCAAGCCCTGCACCAGGGTTTTAGTGAAAAATGGAAGTTGCCACTTATTTGAAAGTAAGGCCATAAAGACACAGGTGCAGAAGTACACCATTCAGCCCATTGAGTCTGCTCTGCCATTCACTGAGGCATGGCCGATCTGATCATCCTCACCTTTACTTTCGTGCCTTTTGCCCATAACTCTTAATTCACTTACTGAGAATACCAGTATCTATCTCAGCCTTGAATATACTTAACAACCCAGCGTGTGGTAAAGCATTCCATCGATTCACTCCCCTCTAATAGAAGAAATTCCTCCTCATCTCTGTCTTAAATGTGTGATCCCTTTTCTGAGATGATACCCTCTGGTCCCAGACTATCTCACAAGGGGAAACAACCTTTCCACATCTCTCCTATGAAGACTCCTATGAATCATTTTTGTTTCAATGAGGTCACGTCTCATTCTTCTAAACTCCAATGAATACAGACTCACCTTACTCAACTGCTCCCCATAGGCCAGACCCTCCATATCTGGTATCAGCCTGGTGGACTGCCTGGAAAGTGAAGGTGATGTGTTTCATATAACATATTAAATTTAGGTTGAAATGTAGGACTTCCAAAAGACTTTTTCCAATTATTCCTTCGTATGATGTGAGCATCATACATTGCTGGCCATTGTCCATTGCTAATTTCTATTGTGCTGATTGGCTTGGTCAGTCATATTGCAGATTACTTAGCCAATCACCTCCTTAATTTGGACAATGCAAAATGCTAAGTGACTATGAAGTCTGCCACTGACATTGTGCTTCAAAGTAAACCCGTAGTGTGGAAAACAGAGATATTTCACAAGTATCTGCATAAATGTGAGTCTTTCCATTTTGTCCACTTGATCTTATACAGAATTACACTGAATCCACAAACAGGAACAGCCGTTTGGCATAATTGGTCTACGTTGCTGTTTATGTTACACAGGAGTCTCCATCATCACACATCATCCGACCTTACCAAGATATCCATCGATTCTTTTTTCCATCAGATGCTTATCTGTCTTCCCCCTTCCTTAATGCTTTCATGCTCTTCACTCAATCACTCGGTGGAAACAAGTTCCGTATCCCCACTTCTTTCTGCATAAAGAAGTTTCTTTGAATTCCATGTTAGATTTATTAGTGACTACCTTGTATTTGACACAAGTTTCAAACCCTCCCTGAAGCAGCAATATTTTTCTACATATCTGCCATGCCAAATCCTCAGAATTTTAACGGCCTTTTTGTCAAGTCACCTACTAGTCTTCTCTTTTCTCCAAAGGCTGCCCGTGTGTGGAACCACAGGAGATGAGTATTTTGCATCAGTGTTTACTGTGGAGGAGAATATGGAGGGTAGAAAACTTGGGGAAATAAAAAGTGATGTCTTGAAAAGTGTTCATATTACAGGGTAGTGGTGCTGAACTTTGTTACAAGGTACAAAAGTGATTGTTGGGTCCCTTGCTGAGATATTTGTATCATAGATAGCCATGGATGAGGTGCCAGAGACTGGAAGGTGGCTAATGTGTGCCATTATTTAAGAAAGATGGTAAGAAAGATCCAGGAAACTAGACCAGTGAGCCTGACATCAATGGTGAGTAAGTTGTTGGAGTGGATTCTGATGGACAGGATTTACATTTATTTGGAAAGGCAAGGACTGATTAGGGATGGTCAAAATGGCTTAGTGTGTGGGAAATTATATCTCACTAAGTTGATTGAGTTTTGTAAAGAAATTATGAAAAACATGGATGAAAGCAGAGCAGTGCATGTTGCCCATATGGACTTCAATAAGGCATTCGACAAGGTTCCTCATGGTAGACTGGTTAACAAGTTTAGGTCACATGGAATACAGGAAGAACTAGCCATTTGGATACAAATTGGATCAAAGGTAGAAGACAGAGGATGGTGATGGAGGGTTGCTTTTCAGACTGGAGGCCTGTGACCAGCACTGTACCCCAAGGATCGGTGCCTGTCCACTGCTTTTTGTCATTTACATAAATGATTTGGATGTAAACATAGTAGGTATTGTCAATAAGTTTACAAATGAAACCAAAATTGGATTAGTGGACAACGAAGGTTACCTCAGACTAAAACGGGATCTAGATCAAACGGGCAATTGGGCCAAAGAGTGACAGATGGAGTTTAATTTAGATAAATGTGAGATGCAACATTTTAGAAAGGCAAATCAGGGAAGGACTTATACGCTTAATGGTAAGGTCCTAGGGAGTGTTGCTGAACAGAGAGACCTTGGAGTGCAGGTTCATATTCCTTGAAAGTGGAGTTTCAGGTAGATAGGACAGTGAAGAAGGCATTTGGTATGCTTTCCTTTATTGGTCAGAGCATCGAGTATAGAGTTGGGAGGTCATGTTGTAGCTGCACAGGACATTGGATCAGCCACTTTTAGAATACTGTATGCAGTTCTGGTCTCCCTGCTACAGGAAAGATGTTGTGAAACTCAAAAGTGTTCAGAAAAGGATGTTGTCAGAGTTGGAGAGTATTATAGGGAGCGGCTAAATAGGCAAGATATAAATAGGGACCTTTTTTCATGCAGAGGGTGGTACGTGTATAGAATGAGCTGCCAAAGGAGGTGGTGGAGGCTGGTATAATTCCAACATTTGAAAGGTATCTGGATGAGTATATGAATAGGAAGGGGTTAGAGGGTGTTACGACACGGAGGTGAACCTCTCTGTTAATTAAACCAGACACCCAAAAAAGCTCACCTCACCTCGTAATCTGTTAAAATGTGAGTGACAGAGAACTCATAAAATCCATTCTTTAAAGAAAATAATTTCAATTTACTTTTTAACTCTAACAGTGAACATTAAACAACTATTCACAGTTTTAAGCCCCTCATTTCTCTTAACTGCTTATTATCTGTCTTCAACTCTATAACTATGCTGTTCCAATAGGACACTTATTAAACTTACATTAATGTAATTTCAAACCACACAGATCCTGTTTTCTTCTGTGACTTCACTCTTCCAGGTGCTGAACTCCCTGGGTTGTCTTCATTCTTTTTACTGCGAGTATGTTTCATATGAAAAGGTCCCTTTGATAGAGAGTGCTTCCTAATTTCTTGGAAAGCAAAATGTTAGCTCTCCCTTCATTTCTGTTTCAATGGCAGTTGCTCTCTGACCAATTTTTAAAAGGTCCACATTTTAAACCCCCCCTCAACACTGGATCAACTCATTGGTTTGATGCTAGCAAAACAATAAATTCTAATTTGATTGGGTTTTAGTATCCTGGCGCATAATTTAAACTGATTGGTTAAATTCAAATTGTTGTCAAAACTGCAACCAAAACTCAGGTATCCATTCACAATCAAATGTTACATCTCTTCAATTTTACAGTACACTCTGGGACTGCCATCTAGTCCTATAAACAGGTGCTTGTAATCTCTCAGTTCAGAACAGCATTCACTCTCTCTTAAAGGTACAGTACACACCTTCATCTTCATAACAAGGGTCATGGACCAAATGTTGACAAATGGGTCAAGATTAATTTAGAACATCTGATCAGCATTGCTGAATTGGACAGAAGGGTCTGTTTCCATGCTATATATCTCTATGACTGTATGGATCTGTGGCATTCTTTTGTGATAGTTCGACCCTCTTTGTATTAATTGTGCATACATTTTGTTTAATTGTGTCAGCTATGGCTTAGCTGGTAGCACTCTCACTTCTGACTCAGCAAATATTGGATTCAAAGCCCACTCATCAGTGCAGGGATGGAAGGTGTCAATATGGACTCCTCATATATTGAAGCAGTCCATATTAAAATGCACCAAGATATGGACAATATCCATGCTTGGGCTGACAAATGGCAATTAACATGTGGTCCACACAAAGGCAAGGCTATGGCCATCTCCAATAAGAGACAATCTAACCGCTGCCCTTTGACATTCAATGGTGTTACTATCACTGAATCCTCTACTATCAACATCCTGGGGGTTACCACTGATCAGAAACTCAACTGGACTCACCATATAAAAACAGTGCCTACAAGAGCAGGTCAGAGGCTAGGAATATTACGGTGAGTAACTCACCTCCTGATTCCCCAAAGCCTGTCTATCATCTACAAGGCATAAGTCAGGAGTGTGATGGAATACTTCCCACTTGCCTGGATGAGTATAGCTCCAACAACACTCCAGAAGCTTCACACCATTAAGGGAGGCTTCCCTCCCTCCTGGCACTGTGGGTAAACCCATAGCAGGAGGACTGCTACAGTTCAAGAAGGCACCTCACCACCACATTCTCAAGGCCAAACAGGGATGGACAATAAATGCTGGCTCAGACAGAGGCACCCACATCCCACAAGTCAACATTAACATTCCAATGTTGGACTGTTTAAGGAACTTTTAAACCTAGACCTTGCTGGTCCTCTTGGGCAGGCATAAAAGATCACATGGTCCTATTTTAGAGGAGGACAGGGAAGTTTTCCATAGCACCTGAATCAAGGGTTATCCCTTAGTCAACATCATAAATACAGACTGTCTGGTCTTATCACATTTTGATTGTGGAAGCTTGGTGTACATCAATCAACTGCCACATTTCCCAAATTACAACAGTATCTACACTTCAAAAATGCTTTGTTGACTGTAAAGTGCTTTGAGACATCCTGTAATCATGAAAAACATTGTATAAATGCAAGCCTTCCTTTTTTGGTTCTATGTAGGTGATAGCCATTAACTAGGAATTCATCTATAAAGAGACAGATTTAAACTGTGGTTGTCAGGTTAGGACATGCATTCTTGTAATGTGTAATGCTTATAATGTTCTATCCTTCAACTGGCTTTCTAGAATCTTTAATACTTCATTTTCTTTGTAAATTTATTTAGCATTTCCTTCATGGGCTCTGCATCATTTTGGTAAAATTGTGACTAGAATGGTGCATAGTATCAGATTAGCCATAATTTTATTGAATGGTAAAGCTAGCTCCAAAGGTTGATGGCCTTCTCCTGCTCCTAATTTATTTCTTTTTCGGGCGTCACTGGCTAGGCCAGTATTTATTGCTCAGAGGTCATTTAAGAGTCAACCACGTTGCTGTGGATCTGGAGTCACATGTAGGCCAGACCAGGTAAAGCAGTTTCCTTCTTTAAAGGACATTAGTGAACCAGATAGGTCTTTCCAACAGTCGACAATGGTTTCGTGTTCATCAGATTTCAGATTTTTATTGAATTCAAATTCCACCATATGCTGTGGCAGGATTCAAATCCAGGTCCCCAGAATATTACCTGGGTCTCTGGATTTCCTGATGAAGGGCTTTTGCCCAAAACGTCGATTTTCTTGCTCCTCGAATGCTGCCTGACCTGCTGTGCTTTTCCAGCACCACTCTGATCTAAACTCTGGATCAATGGGCCAGTGGTAATATCACAAGGCCATCACCTCTCTGGAATTCATTTGTTTAAATGTACTCCAAGTATGATAAATATACGTTGAGCATTAGCATTATTTTACAGCTTTTAAATTCTATTCCTCAAGTAATGAACTACAGTGTTATGCTGCACTTTTGTGACCTTGTTTAGCTTCAATGAAACTTGCCCCCAGAAGCATCCATGAACAAGATCGGCACAAAGTCCAGTTATTACGTCAGTCTCCAAATACGTTAAATTGTCAAATAATACATAAAAATGATTAGCACACACGTTCGGAATTTCGGTATCAGCTATTTTGTAATCAGGAGGCAAACAAAATCTAGATTACTATGATGTACCCAGCTCGCAGCCCCATCATTTCATCCACTTCGTGCAACAGTAAAGGTCAGCACACAATTGGAAAGCTTTAAAAGTTGAATTGCTCTTCTACTGAATTGCATAAATTACATTAACAAGACTCAGAACAAAAATAGAAAATGTATCTTTGAAAAGTGCAAAGTACAAAATAAAGAACAGCATATTGTTTATCAAAGCAATTTGTCGAGTGTTTCTGATATCTACGGTGATCCATATCCTGTAAATTGCCAGGTTGCTTTTTCTGTAATTGGTTCTGTAATTTTGCAGGTACTCAGATGCAATTGTTCTTTGTTGCAACTACTTTAATATGCTAACCACATTGTCTTGATTGTTCTTGTCCCTAGTTTATGACCCTGGAGTGCAGCAAAATGCATAATTTATCATTCCTTTGCCAATAAGTAGGAATTGGTTTACCCATTCTATTTGCTGTACTTTAAGATCATTAAATACTCAATTTCTGTGAACCATATCTTCAGTTCCTCCTGTGATGCAAACAGCAATTTTATCCAGACAGGTTAATTACTAAGACAGCACGTCTGTCAATCCTGGCCTAGTTCATAAATTAATATCTAAAATTAGTTGGAAATCTTTGGCATCTCTTTGGCTTGCACTTGGTGACCCACTGTGTGAGCAACAAATTCTTTGCATGGGTCAGTGCTAGGTTAAGTAAGTGGGAAAAACTGTGGCAAATGGAGTTCAATGTGGGGGGAGTGCAAAGTCATCAACTTTAGACTTAAGAAAGACAGCTGGGAATGATTTATCAATGGAAATATAAAAGATTTGAGCAATGTGGATGACTCTTAAATGACCTCTGAGCAATAAATGCTGGCCTAGCCAGTGACGCCCTAATAAAAAATAAATTAGGGGCAAAAATAGGCCATTATCTGTTGGAGCCAGATCTACCATTTGAGATTTGAGATTTGAGATGGCAACATGGTGGCTCAGTGGTTAGCATTGCTGCCTCACAGCGTCAGGGACCCAGGTTCAATTCCAGCCTCGGGCAACTGTCTGTCTGGAGTTTGCACATTTTACCCGTGTCTGTATGTGTTGCTCTGGTTTTCTCCCACAGTCCACAAAGATGTGCAGGTTAGGTGAATTGGCCATGCTAAATTGCCCATAGTGTTCAGGGATGTGTAGGTTAGGTGCATTAGTTAGGGTAATGAGTCTGGGTGGACTCTCTTCAGAGGGTCTACCGGTGATGCAATTTTCAAAGAACTATTTACCTGAACCCCTAGGTCCCTCTGTTTGACAACACTAGCTGGTGTTGTTATGACACTGTGGCCTTAGGAGGTCCTGGTTTCTTTTAGAGAGAGATTGGGGACAGGCATTGAGCAGTCATTAAGAGATAAACATCTTATGAGCTGTTGGGATGTTTTAAGTTGGAACAATAGAAGCAGCTTGAGTGGGTGTGGTCAAGGTCTCACAGATCCAAGATTTTTAATTAACTTTCAGTAGTTGTTGCTGGGGTTTCAACAGGATTCGAAGGCTGGAGTCTCTCCAGCTGCTACATTCTCTCTCTCTATACAGACTTTAGTAAAGCCTTTGACAAGGTTCTGCATGATAGACTAATTAGTAAAGTTAGATCACATGAACTAAAGGGTGAGCTTGCCAACTGGATACAAAATTGGCTTGTAGTTGGAGACAGAAGGTGGTAGTGCAGAGTTATTTTTAAGGAAAAACAATACTATAAAGGGAGGATGAGGCAAACACAGCTGACTAGGGAAGTCAGGGACAGCATAAAAACAAAAGAGAAAGCATATAATGTGGCGAAGGACAGTGGGAAACCAGAGGATTGGAAAGCTTACAAAGACCAACAGAGGGCAACAAAAAAAGGAGAGAAGATTAAATATGAGGGTAAGCTAGCCAGAAATATAAAGGAAAACTAAGAGTTTCTATGGTAGCCATCATCAAGGAGATGGTGCCAGAAAAACTGAGTGGCCGGCAAGTGCATAAATCAACTGGACCAGATGGACCACACCCCAGAATTCTAAGGGAGACAGCTGAAGAGATAGTGCAGGCATTAGTGGTGATCTTTCAGGAATTGCTAGAATCAGGAAAGGTCCCAGCGGACTGGAAATCACTAACGTGACACTTGTGTTTAAAAAGGGAGTAAGGCAAAAGACTGAAAATTACAGACTGATTAGCCTAACCTCAGTCGTGGGTAAATTCCTGGAATCCATTGTGACAGAAGAGATTTCTGAATACTTGAAAGGGTATCCAAAAAATAGGGAAAAGTCAGCGTGATTTCATCAAGGGACGTCATGCCTAATAAATCTAGTAGAGTTCTTTGAGGAACTAATGAGCAGGTTAGACCAAGGAGAGCCAATGGATGTTATCCACCTGGACTTCAAGAAGGCCTTTGACAAGGTGCCGCACAGGAAAGTAGATACTAGCAAGGAAAGAAGCTTGGCTGTCTGGCAGGAAGCTGAAAATGTATTGCTGGAAAAGCGCAGCAGGTCAGGCAGCATCCAAGGAACAGGAGAATCGACGTTTCGGGCATAAGCCCTTCTTCAGGAATGAGGAAAGTGTGTCCAGCAGGCTAAGATAAAAGGTAGGGAGGAGGGACTTGGGGGAGGGGCGTTGGAAATGCCATAGGTGGAAGGAGGTCAAGGTGAGGATGATAGGCCGGAGTGGGGTGGGGGCGGAGAGGGCAGGAAGAAGATTGCAGGTTAGGAAGGTGGTGCTGAGTTCGAGGGA
>NC_057711.1:12188235-12232813 GCF_004010195.1 Chiloscyllium plagiosum | reverse complement strand
CCTGCAATCTTCTTCCTGACCTCTCCGCCCCCACCCCACTCCGGCCTATCACCCTCACCTTGACCTCCTTCCACCTATCGCATTTCCAATGCCCCTCCCCCAAGTCCCTCCTCCCTACCTTTTATCTTAGCCTGCTGGACACACTTTCATCATTCCTGAAAAACGGCTTATGCCCGAAACGTCGATTCTCCTATTTCTTGGATGCTGCCTGACCTGCTGCGCTTTTCCAGCAACACATTTTCAGCTCTGATCTCCAGCATCTGCAGTCCTCACTCTCTCCTGTCTGGCAGGAAGCAGAGAGTGGTATAAAAGGGTTCTCAGGACAGCAGCCAGTGACAAGTGGTGTTCTGCAAGGGTCAATGTTGGGAACACAACTTTTCACTTTATACATTAATGATCTAGATGAAAGAACTGAGGACATTCTGGCTAAGTTTGCAGACAATACAGAGATAGATAGAGGGACAGGTAGCACTGAGGAGGCGCGGAGGCTGCAGAGGGATTTGGACAGTTTAGAAGAGTGGGCAAAGAAGTGGCAGATGGAGTACAACGTGGCAAAGTGTGAGGCCATATACTTTGATAGGAAGAATAGAGGCATGGACTATTTTCTAAATAGGGAGAAAATTCAGAAGTTTGAAGTACAAAGAGACTTGGGAGTTCAGGTCCAGGATTCTCTCAAGGTAAACTTGCAGGCTGTTAAGAAGAGAAATGCAATGATGGCATTTATTTTGAGAGGACTTGAAAATAAAAGCAGTGATATACTTCTGAGGCTCTGGTCAAACCATATTTGGAGTATTGTGCACAGTTTTGGGCCCCATACCTCAGGAAGGATGTACTGACCCTGTAGCATGTTGAGAGGAGGTTCAGGAGAATGATCCCAGTAATGAAAAGCTGAGGAACATTTGAGGACTTTGGGTTGATACTCAATGGAGTTTAGAAGGATCGGAGGGGATCCTAATTGAAACACACAAAATACTGAATGGCCTGGTCCATTGGTAGGAGAGACTAATATATGAGCGCACAGCCTTGGAGTAAAGGGAAGACCTTTTAGAATGGAAATAAGGAGAAACTTCTTCAGCCAGAGAGTGGTGAATCTATGGAATTCGTTGCCATAGAAGGCTGTGGAGGCCAGGTCATTGAATATATTGAAGACTGAGATAGATTTTTCTTGATTATCAAAGGGATCAAGGGTTACAAGCGAGACAATGGGGTTGAGAAATTTATCAGCCATGATTGAATGGCGGATCAGACTCGATGGGCTGAATGGCCTTATTTCTGCTCCTATATCTTATGATTATGATCTTTTTCAGACTGCAGGTCTGCAACCATCAATATTCCACAGGGATTGTTGCTGGGTCTACTGTTGCTGTCTTTTGAAGTTCTATCCTCCTGGATTGGAGAATCAGAGGGTATAGGTTTAGGGTGAGAGGGGAAAGATATAAAAGGGACCTATGGGGCAACGTTTTTCACACAGAGGATGTTGCATGTATAGAATGAGCTGCCAGAGGAAGTGGTCAAAGCTGGTACAATTACAGTATTAAAAAGGCATCTGGATGGCTATATGAATAGGAAGGGTGTAGAGGAATATGTGTCAAATGCTGGCAAATGGGACTGGATTAGGTTAGGATATCTGGTTGGCATGAATGAGTTGGACCGAAAGGTCTATTTCCATGCTGCACATCTCTATGACTCTATGGACTGCATGTGAGACAATTTGTTTTCTGAATTTGCTGTTTATGGGATGTTACTATATTGAAACAGTTACTATTTAGTAATAAAATAATCTATTATTCTGTTATGCTTTCCAACAGAGTTAAGTTAATCCAAGTTACTCTTTCTTTTGTTGTATTTCATCTAAGTGTTTGAATAAATTATGTTTTCCTTAACTTCAAGATGTTTGACCAACCAAATTGCATCTGGAACACAGCACCTCACACTTACCTTTAAAATAAGAAAACATTAGGGTCTAGGCTACTTTCTTAATATATTTTGAGGGGGTCTCCTCTGGGCAATAGTACTCTATAAGTCCTGCCCTTGTTTGTTTTACTAAAATGCAATGCCTCACATTTATACAAATCAAACTCCATCTGCCACTCATCAGCCAATTGGCTAACTGACCTCATTGTTGACAATATCACCAATTTTGGTGTAATCTGTAAACGTACTAACCATGCCTCCAAATCGCATCCAAATCATTTACATAAATGACAAATCACAGTGGACCCAGCACCAATCCCTGCGGAATATTGATGGTCGCTAGCCTTCAATCCATGAAAAAGCCCTACACTACCACCCTGGCAAGTTCACCCTAAAGCCCATGTGATCTAACTTTATTAATTAGTCTATCATGCAGAGCCTTGTCAAAGGCTTTTCTAAAGTCCACGTAGACAAGACCTACCATTCTGCACACATCAATCCTTTTGGTTACATCCTCAATCTAGAAGGATGGGGAAGGCTGAATGGCCTACTTATATTCCGGTACTCCTATCTTCCCAACACTTTTATTATTTTGCTTCTATCTTCCCCGTTAAGAAATACTATAGTTAAATATGACAAACATAGAAAATAGCACAAGTAGGCCACTCAGCCCTTCAAGGCTGCTCTGCCATTTGTCATAATCATGGTTAACCATCCAACTGAATAACCTGTTCCTGCTTTTTCTCCATATCCTTTGATTCCAAATTTTGCTTGATATTATATATATTATATTTATATATTATGTGTTCTCATTGTCGTTTTACTTACATTATTTTATTTAGTCCCTGTCTCCTATCCATTATTAATTTACTCGGAACATCTAGCAAGCTATCCTTTTTTACTCTAAATACTGAGGTATCTTTGGATACCTCAGTGATGTGGGCGGCACGGTGGCACAGTGGTTAGCACTGCTGCCTCACAGCGCCAGAGACCCGGGTTCAATTCCCGACTCAGGCGACTGACTGTGTGGAGTTTGCACATTCTCCCCGTGTCTGTGTGGGTTTCCTCCGGGTGCTCCGGTTTCCTCCCACAGTCCAAAGATGTGCAGGTCAGGTGAATTGGCCATGCTAAATTGCCCATAGTGTTAGGTAAAAAGGGGTACATGTAGGGGTATGGGTGGGTTGCGCTTCGGCGGGTCGGTGTGGACTTGTTGGGCTGAAGGGCCTGTTTCCACACTGTAAGTAATCTAATCTGTAAGTAATCTAAACCTCAGTACGAAGTGCATCGATTGATAATCAATTTATGCACAGCACAGTATCATAAGCAATAATGAGATAACTGACAAACTTTGGGGTGGTGATACTAACTGAGGACCTTGTTCCAGGACAAAAGATTCCTCAACTCTTCTTCAAGCTGAACCACAGAATCTTCAACACGCAGCTGAAATAGGGCCTCAGCTCATCTTAATAATGCCACAATTGTTCAGTATCACATGATAAGTCATTGTAGACCATCTGTTCAGGGTGAGCCAATAGACAGCATCCTCTTTTGTACATTGCTACTATCTAAAATACAGGAATAGCCTTGAACTCATAAGCTTACATCAGAGAAGGAACTTAGCCAGGCTTATACAACAAGCAGACTCAAAGTCAACACCAAAGCAAAATGATCCGGATGTTGGAAATCTGAAATAAAACCAAAAATGCTGGAAATGTTCAGCAGTGAGTGTGGGGAGAAAAACAGATTTAAAATTTCAGACATATCATTGTTCCTTCAGTGTCACTCAGTCAAAATCCTAACATCGCAGGTGGACCTACACCAAATGGATTGCAGCAATTCAAAAAGATGGTTCACCCCAACCTTCTCAAAGACAAAGGAGCATGGGTAATAAATGCTGTCCCAGACAGCATCACCCTAATCCTGTACGTGAATAAAAACAAGGCTCTGCAGCCTTTCATCAGATCTGATTTCAACTCCACTTCCCCAATTCAATGCATATGTAGTCCTCAGGAAATCAGGGTTCATATGACAAATGCTTTTTGTTATCCCATCGTACCTCCTTAAGAGTAAACCTGATTTAATAGAAGGACATTTATGCTGTGCATTTGTGGCAAAATCAAAGTTCGCTCACTATGGTGACTCCTTGTGACAACTCACAGCATTTGTTGTCTCCCAGGTTTTGCATTCTCTTCATATGCTCATATCGAATGGCTTTGATAATCTGCTGAGCCTGTGTAGATAACTGCTTGCAGTAAAGATCGAATCCAGAACACCAGTTATGAGACTCTCTGCTCTCCATCTTCTAGCTTCGATGCTAACCAAATAGAAAGAGAAAGTAATGAATCCTAACTGTTCTCAGACTTTTAAAATTCCTTCCTATTTGATGTAATGACACTACTCTGAATATATAAAATTACTACAAAAAAAATCATTCTTTGCTTAAGCACAAATTGAAAGTTGTATTTATTACTCAACATACTTCTCACCGAATATCCTACAGTTTAATTTATATCAAACATTAATCTTTTGAACTGATTCATTAGTGACTCAAACATTATCTATTCCTATTTATTTACTGCACGTCTTTTAATAACGTGAATTAATCAAGTTAAATAAGACACAAAGGCAAATATCGAGCACAGATAACTGAATCACAATTGGAGCTAGAACAATTTCTAAGAATATCCTATTTACCTTATAAAATTTCATGTACCTCTATAAACAGTTAAAATTATGCAAAGCATTGGTGAGGAAAATCATTTTAATTCTTTACACACTGATTTATTTCTTAATCTCTTTAAAATTATAAAGTTTATTAGCACAGGTATGTGTTAATTATTGTTCAAATTATTGCAAAATGCTACAGGAGATTTTCTTCAGTCATTTGGGAAGTCTTCTGATGCACTGGGTAGTGTTCCCTACCTCTAGGTTGAAGGCCCATTTCAGGTCTTGATGGCCAAAGAAGGTGCCATGATGTGACAGGTGGTAAAAATAGAAGCATTTCCTGGACAGCCAGAACCATGTAGGGGGCATCAGCTTCCCCATATTAACATATTCTTCATGCAGGTTCTTGCCAGAAGCAAATGACTTCAACAGTTTAGCTCATTTGACTGGACTGATCTGTAATACTAATTTAGAACTGTGATACCAAATGTCTGAGGTTACCATGAAGAAATCTTCTTCTCAACCTCTCCCCTCACCTGAGGTGTGGTGACCCTTAGGTTCAGCCTCAAAGACCTACTGTCTGCTAAGACAATGGTGACTTTACCTTTATTAATCAGCTATCCTGTGTCTACCCTCCATAATCTCTCACAAAGAGCATGAGCCTCAAAGTCTTAATCAAGAATTATTTTTCAGAAATTTAAGAATGTAAATGGTATTTTTAATTGTGCCTTACAATATAATTAAAAAGTTGCTCGTATTATCAGAACCAATCCATACCTGTAAATTATTTTCTGGGTCTGTACACGATATTCCCTAAGAACGCATTAGATTCCTTATGGACAACTAGCAATAGTTCATTAGTAACTAAATTTACTAAGATTGTCTCAGGAAAGGATCAAGTTATGGACTTGCTTTTGCTGAATAAAACAGTATAAATCATTTCAGGAAATAGCCTTTCTATGAATGGAAAGGTTCATATTTGGAGCAAGCAATAGACCAGGGAGAATTTTTTTTAAACTTTTATTATATTTGTTTTAACTTTTTTCCATTTTGACACAAGATAAAAAAGAATGTCACCAAACAAGGACAAAGAGCACATCACTTTATGATAACAGTTGAACATAAACTATAAACAACAAAAATACAAGGCAGGGCCTAATCACTTAGTCATTCAGTATGGATCTATAGGTGTAGTTTGAGAAGTAGGGAGTGAAATGCAAAGATTAAAAAATGCAGGTTCACAAATAAGTAAAAAGGATGGTGAACATGTAAACAACTTCAATGGCATGGTGGCACAGAGGTCAGCATCAAGAGCCTGGGTTGACCCTAGCCTCGGGTGACTGTCTGTGCAGAGTTTGCACATTTTCCGTGTCTGCATGGGTTTTCTTCCAGTCCAAAGATGTGCAGGCTTGGTAGAGTAGCCATTATAGATGCTGGGTTACAGAGATGGAGTGGAATGTTCTTTGGGCATTGGTACAAATTTAATGAGCTGAATGGCCTCCATATGCACTGTAGGGATTCTATGTTGATGAGAGCTAACAATAAACATAATTCCCTCTGGGTGAGTGAGGATTATAAGGTTATCATGGAGGCAACTGATAATGTGGTGATACAAAAAAAAGCAATCATAATGTATAAGAAGCATAGAAAATGGCAAGATTAAACTAAAACATAAAATAATAAAAGGATTGCACAATTAGGTTAATGATTATTTGGCATTGTAATTATTTGAAAATGTAGTCTCCTAAATTTACAGACTAGAAATGAAAGGTCTACTACGATCTGCATTGTTATTAGAAATAGATGTTGTCAGTTTGAGTCCATTAAATTCATAAACTGCTTATAAAATACATTGTGGGATTGAGCTATCTTTAGTTTATTTGTTCCATATCTCGTTTTCAGATGAGTGATTTTTCTCCTTGATTCCATCACACACTTAGTTTTATGTGGTTGTGTCAAGAGATAGTAGCAATCAAAAGGTATTTTAAGATGCGGAGCAAAGGAAATCTCTGCAAACCGAAGCTGATAACTGTATAAATAAATTTAGACCTTGTGATTAATTTGTTCACTCTCTACCATGTGCAAATAATTAATAAACACATTAAAATCATCAGGATTCAACTCATGAGGATGCAGTGAGAAAAGTTGGAAAAAATTTAAAATGCAAAATTTGCAAGATCCAGCAACTTCACATATTGGTCTTGATTTTAAAACTGCTGCTCAGAGAAACTGCATCCAAAAGAAACAAGGTGAACATACAACTAACACCAGAGACCTCTGCTCAAAAGACAACTCCAGTAAGCAGCTCTAGTGCAACACCACCTTTTTCAGGTGTTTGCCTCAAATTAGAAAGTAAACAACTAGATGTGAATCACAAAAGATGGCTCTGCATATTAGCTAAAAGAACCTGAAGGCATCAAGGAAGTGCAGAAAATTGAATTGAATTTATTGTCATATGTACCGAGGTACAGTGAAAGGATTTGTCTTATGAGCAATACAGGCAGATCACATAGCTAAGTAGTATAGATAGTAAATAAGAGGTACGCAGCAGCATAAAACACTGGTACAGGCAAATGTTAAGAGTTTGAGTCCATTCAGTACCCTAACAACAGGAGAGTAGAAACTGTTGCAAAAACGGCTGGTGCGTGTTCAGGCTTCTGTACCTTCTCCCTGATAGTAGAGGTTGTAGGAAAACATTGCCAGGGTGGGATGGATCTTTAAGAACGCTGGTGGCCTTTCCTTGACAGCGGGCCTGGTTGATAGATTCTACAGATGAGAGGTTGGCCTTTGTGATTGTCCAGGCCAGGTTTACAAGAATAGTTCCAGGGATGAGGAGCTTCAGTTATGAAGGTAAGACTGGAGAAGTTTGGCCTGTTTTCCTTATGAAAGGTAGGAGGGGATATCTAATTGAGGTATTCACAATCATGACAGGTCTTGTCTAAGGAGGGAGAAGCTGTTCCCAACTCAAGGGGTTGAAAACAAAAAGACACAGATTGGCAACTAGTAAAAAGAATCAAAAGCATCACCAGCAATTTGTTAAGTATGGAATACACTGCCCGAGTGTGTGGTGGAGGCAGATTTAATTGAAGCAATGAAAGGAAAATTAGAATGCTATTTTAAAAGGCAAACACACAAGGTTACAAAGTAGAGACCATTCGGGTTACACAATGGCCTCCTTCTTCACTGTAACAACGCTGTAATTTTGAGGGGCAGAATGTGTAACAGGCCATTTGACAATACCAAATGCTGTATAGAATGAACAATGCCAACCACTGCAATCTCGTGATTCAAGATGTTTTGTTGTAACCATTGTCAGATAGAATATATCAAAGTAAGGCACACATCACGTAGCAGCCAACACAGATTTCAAGACAGGAAACTCTCTGATCAGTACCTTCAGACTTTTTGTGAGTAGCCTGATAGTGGTCTTTGAATAATGCATTAAAAGTTCTATGAAAGCATGACAACTTTAACTAATAAAATGAAATTGGAGAATGGCTTAGGAAGCAATAGTTGGGACAGTGCGGAACTAAATCTGAGAATGCAGCCAGGAAGCTATAATATGTGCAAGATAAAACGAGGAAAGCAGGGGGAAGGTGAAATTTAATATACAAGAAAAATGTAATAAAAATGCTTTGTTGAAATAATTAAAAGTGAAATCAGTCCTATTTGTTATTAGATGAGAGCAGTTTCACATATTTGTTCACCGTTCAAGGACAAATAAAATGAAAAGAATGTTTAACTATTGTGTAGTAAGTTCAAAGTTATTCATGATTTCTACAGAGGTTTGGCTAGGATGCATGTTGTATCAATATCATCAAGATTGTATTGAACTATGAATGCCAGTGTTTTCTATTCATTTGCATTACTGCCTCAATTCAACCTTGCAGCACTTCTGCTTCATTTGTATAACCATATACCCAAGGGGACACAATCTGCAACTTTCAATTGAAAGTTCTGGTGTGCTCATGTAGTGACGAGCTCATGCACAAGAGTATTGTCCATGTCTGAAACATCATTTACCAATGTATACAATGAGCTGCAGTTTGTGCACATTAGATTACTTAGTATGGAAACAGGCCCTTCGGCCTAACAAGTCCACACTGACCCTCCGAAGAGTAACCCACCCAGACCCATTTCCCTCTGACTAATGCACCTAACACTACAGGCAATTTAGCATGGCCAATTCACCTGACCTGCACATCTTTGGACTGTGGGAGGAAACCGGAGCACCCGGAGGTAACCCACGCAGACACGGGGAGAACGTGCAAACTCCACACAGACAGTCACCCAAGACTGGAATTGAACCTGGGCCCCTGGTGCTGTGAGGCAGCAGTGCTAACCACTGAGCCACCATGTCACCCCAATCTGCAAAAAGATTTTGGCCCTTCATTTTCCAATAGTTTTATATCATAAAACTGGCACCAAATACAAAGGAAGGAGAGCTTAATTATACATCGTTGCCGTCCCTACAAATCACACATTGCAGAAAGATTCTTTTCAGCTGATTGCGTCTGTGGGACAAGGTTGCTTGGGCAGGGGATGGGCAATAGATTTGGGAGGTTAGGTGAGGAGGAACAAAGGGAGTTAAAATCCTGGAGAGGTATGGTGGCCCTGACCTTTCATAATGGATGTTTACCCCTCCACATCTTTTCAAAGAGTATTCTTAGAACACTTTCAGACTCCCACCTCTCTGATCATATCAACCACATTACAGAATGGACCATGTATTAGTTGGAGCTTATTTCTTGAAACATGGGTGGCACTGGCAGAGCCAGCAATTATTTTTTTGGCTATTTATAATGACTAAATGGCTTCCTACAGGCCATTTTAGACTGCACCCCATAACAGGTATCAGTGAAGCACTTTTTTACAAAAATTGTTGATAGTTGAGATGATCACCAATATTGAGATTCATAATCCCAGACACATTTTCCAAATCAACCTGTTGTGATATTGTTACATAATATCTGGAGTAGGTGGGACTTGATCCAGGCCTCCTAGCTCAGAGTGGGGGAACACTATCACTGTGCCACAAGAGCACACGATTCCAAATTTATTAACCAAATTTAAAATCAACCAGCTGCTGGTGGAATTTGGACCAATCCAATAAGCCTTTGGATTATTAGTCCAATGATATTATCACTTTGCCATTTTCTCTCCTCTCCTCTCCTGCGTTGACCAGCTCAATTGTCCCTTTTTTTAAAAAAAATACTTAGACTGTCAATTCAGATGCTCACACACCTGTTGTTTAATGGGGAATGGGTTGAGAACAGGTGAGATGCCCCACCAAAACCATAGTTGGCAGGGGCTGTAAAATATTGCCCAAAGATCCAACCAAGGCCTAACGAGTCACTTTAATGGTTCAGCAAAGTTTTATTTTTGCACTGTGCACTTCCATTTAAAAACAAGGACCCCATAATCAATAGCTTAATTAACTTGCCCAGCCACCTCCCAGGTTCTGCTGCTGTCCAAGCTTGCATTCTTTCAGTTGCATCATATAGCTTACATATCATATATTCTGATGCAGGGTTCTCCTCCAGACTTAAGTTCCAGCTCTCACATATTGCCCCAATTTTCATCATTGCAAAAACTTGCATACCTGCTGATACATTACACACAGTCAGCTTTGTTCACAGTTGCACTTTTGAAACAAAACTACATGACAACTTTTTTTGTCACTTTAGGTGGGAAACATCAAAAGTGCACCAGTACAAGGCAGCACCTCATCTCTCAGTACATTTTTCCTCCACATCAACATCAGTGAACCATCCATGAGAAGGCAGAGACAGACCTGTAAGTACAAGAAGCAGCCTGCTATCTCAATGGCCAATTATTTAAAATGAAGCCAGGCAACAACTGCTGCACATGGGAAAGAAAATGAAATTACTGAGAGTAGTGATGACAGCTAAATTGCATATTGAAGTGTAGTACAATGACCATTACAAGATGATCTCTATATTAGGCTGGAATGTAGCAGACAAATTAAAAGGTTGAGGGTACTAATTACTTTGCCTGCCACAGGAGTAGTTATTACAGCTTCTACAAGCTCATCTGAGACAGGGTGGTGCAGTGTCAAAGTTCTGGGGAGGAGTTCAAATTCCACCACAGAAAGTAGTAAAATTCAGATTCAACAAAATCTGGATTTTTAAAAAGAAAGCTAGGCTAATTCCAACCATGTAACCATCATCCATTATTACAAAATGCCAAATGGGTTCATTAACATCCTTAAGGAACGGCTCTTGTGGTACAATGGCAGTACACCAAATTCTGAACAAGGAGGCCAGCATTCCAATTCCCACCTGCTCTAGAGGGGATCCCTAAACAGGTTGATTAGTAAATATCTTAGAAGAGGATAATTTGGCCTGTGTGTAACTCCTGGCCCATGGCAATGTAACTGGCTCTTAACTACCCTCAAACAGCCAAACAAGCTCTTCAGTTCCAGAGCAATTAGGGAAGGAAGATAAATGTGGGCCTAGCTAACATTCAAAGAACAAATGTATTAAACTAAAAGGCTCCTGATTTAGTGAGCCTTCAGAAATATTGTGCAGAATGAGAAAGACTGCTCAACAAGCTCTACCTGCTTTTTCTCTCATACCTCAACAACCAAACAAGCTGCATTGTGTTGGAATAAATTAGCTTATTTTAAAATAATACAGCTAACCATAAGTCCAAGCAGCAAAATTTGGACACTTAGCCCATCAAGTCTGCTCCACCATTCAATCGGATAACCCTCAATTCATTTTACTGCCTTTTTCTCACAACCTTGGATTCCCTTACTGATTCAGAACGAACCCAGTGAACCCTTGTCTAATCGCCTCAAATACCAGTATATCCTACCATTGACAAAGAAACCAAAACTGTACACAGTATTCTAGGTGTGGTCTGACAGTGATCAGACATCTAATTTACCATTAAATGTTTTTGGCACAGTCTCCCAGTTTGAAAAAAAACAAAGTTTGCAAAAGAGTTTCTTTGGAGCAGTTGCTATATATAGTGTCTTGGAGCAATAGAGATTTGCAGCATGGAAAAAGACCCTTCGGTCCAACTTGTCTATGCTGACCAGATATCCCAAATTAATCTAGTCCCATTTGACAGCATTTGGCCCATAATCCTTCTAAATGCTTGCTGTTCATATACCCATCCAGATACCTTTTAAATGCTACTTCCTCTGGCAGCTCATTCCATATACACTTACCCTCTGCATGAAAAAGTAGTCCCTTAAATCCCTTTTAAATCTTTTCCGCTCTCACCTTTAACCTATGTTTTCTAGTTTTGAACTCCCCTACCTTGTTACCTCAGCGCACTGACCAATCTGCTCAAGGTCCCATTGCACCTAGGTAACCTTCTTCACAGTCCTCTACACCATCATCTTACATGTTTACAGAAACCAGAAAGTGGGGAATACATCCTCTTTTTACGTCGCCTAAAGCAGTTTCCAATTCAGAGACAACACAAAGAGTATGTATGTTTTTTAAAAATAAGGTTATTCAAGAAAGTAGGCATTACAGACTAGACCAGTATTTATTACGCATCCCAATTACATTTGAGAAGGTAGAGCTTGAACTTCTTTAGCCATTAGGTGTACGTACATCCTCAGTTCTATTAAGAAAGCAGTTCAGGATTTTGACCGAGCAAATTGATGAAACAGAAATACAGTTTTTAAAAAAGTCAGGATGGTGCCTGCCATGTGGTAACGTTCCCATGTATTTTCCATCCTCATCCTGCTGGGTGGTAGAGTATGAGTTTTTTTGGGAAATTTCCACATTGTTAAGTTCCAGAGCTTTACATGTGCTAGAATAGTTTGGTTAAGGGCAGGGTTAATTCTGGAGCACAGGTCTTCAGTACTGGAACGTTATCATGGAACGTTATCATGGTCCATAACCTTTGCGGTATCTAGTGCCTTTGGTTTTTCCTGGATATCAGGTGGAGTGAGTTAGCAGTGATAGAGGATCTCTGGAGGCAAGCAAATATCAGTCTGTGAAAATTTAAAAATGTTTCAGTCTCAACATTTGCACTGACATGCTGACCCGTCACATCATTTTGGATAATAATATTTGTGGAGGTTCTTTCTCCAGATAGTTAATTGTCCAACACCATTCATGACTGAATGTCACACAGTCATGCAGCACAAAAAAGGCCCTTTAGCCCATTGAGTCTGCACAGATAATAACTACCACTAGATTGGCATGCTAATCCCAATTTCCTGTATTGTTCCATATCCTTGAATGTTATGGCATTTCAAAGTGCTCAAAATACTTTTATATATATATTTAAAAAAAAAGATTTTAAGGTTTTCGGCTTCCATTACTTTCCCAGATTTCCACCACCCAGAGTGAAAAAGATTTTTCTCAAATCCCCTCCATAGATCTCCTGCACTTTACGCTAAAACTATGTCCTCTTGTGATTGACCCCTCAACCAACCAGCAGGAACAGCTACTCCTTACCACTATTATATCTGCCTCTCCCAGTCTTCTCTGCTCTAAAAAGAGCAATCCAAAGCTATCTAGACTCTCCTTATAGCCCAATTGCTCCATCCCAGGCAATATCCTGGTGAACCTCCTCCCAGTTGTGGTCTAACCACACTGTACAACTTCAAAATCACCTTGTACTCTACACCAATGCTGGTTGTGGGATCACAGACCTATCACATACTTCTTTTGCCATTTGACACACCAGTTTTGTGTTGCAGCTTCACAGACTCAAACCTCTTTAGATATGGCTGGTGCTGCTCCTGGATGCTCTCCTGCAGTCTTCATTGACTCAAGGTCGGTTCCCAGTACAATAGCAATAGTAGAGTGGAGGATATGCCAAGTAATGAAATCTCAGATTGTAACCGAATACAATTCTGCTGCTACTGGTTCCCAGTATCTCAAAAGGTGCCCAGATGAGTTGATAGTGCTGAACTTCATTTTCAATAGGACGACAGAACTTTGGCCATCCAAGGACTGTACACTACTTACTCATACCAATACTTCAATGAACAGATGAAACTGTAACAGATAGACTGGTCATGCCAATATCAAGTAGGTTTCTCCCTCTTATTGTTTCCCTCATCAGCTGTAGTAGACTTAGTAGAGCAACTAAGCACTCAACTAGCTTGGCCTGCTGTTACCAAGTCACCGATGGCAGTGGACTTTGAAACTCCTCACTTATCCTTAGCCCTTGTCACCTTTACTGTTTCTTTCAAGTAGCATTCTGTAAGGAGGAATATTGATTCATCAACTTTGACACATCCATGATAGAAACATGCTGCTGATTGCTTAGTCTATTTTTCAGTAGATTCAAATGAAACCTCATGCAGCTCTGAGTCATATTTTTAAGTGTCTTTAGCAATTCCATTCCGACTGTACTGCCACCTCTACAGACCCAAAAGATAATGGAGTTTAGAGCATTGCAAAACTGTTAGAATGTGGAACAGCTCTCAATTGTGGTCCTAGTTTTTCCCCAGATGTCAGCAAGGAAGAACTGGTGGATTGACAGGGTTGGGGTTGCTGTTGCTACTTCTGTTGTCTTGGCTGATACTAAGCACTCTGCTTTCAATCCTTTTAAAAACTTTCCTTAAGCACCTTGATGCAACCATGTGACTAGTTAGCTATATTTCAAGAGTCCAGTTAAAAATCAACCACATTGGGGTGTGTCTGGAGCCATATGTAGGTTAGATCAGGCAAGTTTCCTTCCCAAATGGTTCCCTTAAATTGATAAATTTATGATAATTCCTCTGGATTACTAGTGCCAATGACATTACCACAACACTACCACCTCACAAAACACAACTGTCAAACAAAAAAAACCCAAAAGGAAACTGGAAATGCCACGGCCTCACTGTTGTATATCTTGGATATCCTTACTGCTGACAATGTCATAACAAAGCTGTCTCTTTCAGAAATCCCAGAAGCAATATAATCAGAGAGATAGTCACCTGAACAAGTTTCAACTACATATTCCTTGTTGTGCTAGAAGGAATAATGCAAGGTTCAAGAAAATAGTCCCCAGTAAACCAAAATATTAAAGTTAAAACTGGCTCTGTAAAAATTAAGACTGGGCCTTAAATACATAATTAGGGTAATCAAAGCTTTAGGCTGAAAAATTAGTCAAAAATATTAAAACAAATCAACTGATTACTATAATCTGCAAATTTGTCAAAGATGTTAATAAATCAAACAAACCAAAATGGTAGCTCAACTCCACCCACAGATTTGCAGTTAATGAGCTGCTCACACTTCAATGCAGCACTGAAGAAATTCTCCCTCATTGGGAGGTGCTTTTTCAAATAAACCATGGCTTCAATGGTTTGCAATGCTAGAGTACTGTGCATGAGATTTTCTACTGTACCCCAACATGGAGCGCCAAACACTATCAAAATGTAATTGCTGTGCACAAAATCATAATAGTTGCTTATATAACAGCTTCACAAGATTAATTCATTACACAGGAAATGTTTTCAGACAGCTTAGGATGCAAAATGTGCCATATACTGCTAATTTTGTTGTTCTATAATCAGAAGAGACAATCATAAATATAGATGGTTAGGAGTGTAATGAGGATTGTTGAAACCTCCAAATCACCACAAGGAGAGTCCAGAGTTGCATTTTAATTGAAGTAAGTTAAAAATAAAGCATAAATTCTGATTAAAAAGGCCTGCAATATCTTACACATGCATACAAAACAATTTTAAAAAGTGCTAGAAGAATATTTTATTAAGAGCATTAAATGCTCAATCAGTATTCACATTTCCCTAGAAACTATGTCTTTCATGTTTTTGAATGTTACTATACAACCATTTAGAGCTGTTCAGGTTAGAGGTGGGCTTTTTTCCAGAAGCAATTAATCACGTGTTAGAAACATTATCCGCTTGCTGGTACACATTAGCTCTCCGACCCAATACTCTGAGCTCTAATTTTCCTCTCCAAATTCTCCACAATCGCTTTCAATTTATCAGGGTCTTGGAAGAAATAAACATACAGAATTCTCTCGCCTTGAAGATTCAAGTTGCTTGCCAGAATTTGCCGTTTTGATTTAATGTTATCAGCTACATTGCCAATAATTTGTGGCAGCCTCTGCAGTTGACATTCCAATCTTTGAAGTGGTTCTGACAGTTCCTTCAAAATAAACAGATAAAAGTTTAGATTGGTACCAGTGGAAACTAATTAAAACACTTAAAACGTGGAAATATTTATTTCAACAGTGATGTGAATAATTAGTTCTGTCACATTTTGCTGCTTATTTATTCAAAATGCATTTAGAATTTTCTATGGGTCGATTATCATGGTCAAGGAAAAGAACAGAAGAGTGTGTGCGTGCGTGCACACAGGTATCAAACACTTCGGTCAACATGTCTGAAATCTACCACAAAAATAGGAAAACTACATCAGCCTTCTTCTAACCACCTCAATTAGGGCTTTTTATGATGTTGAATCACATCTGCATAGGATAAAGTGATGCACAAAGAGCAAGAGTGTTCCAAGTGCTCAGCTTTGCAAATAATCAGGTCCCAAAAGGAAAATCTCAATGTACAAATTAAACCTCAGTCAAGTTAGCAAATTTTCAAAAAGCACTTTAGTAACAAAGTAGCATCTGGATGCTCCTCAGTAGAGATTATGTCTGTAAAATATTTCTAGTAAAATGAACTGCATTCTGCAAATTAAGTACTGGTTTTGAGACAAATTCTTCTCTCAGTACTCAGAACTATTTCAAATTTTCATACAAAATGTATTTCTGGGTACAAGTTCATTAAAGTCCACATAGAACCTAACCAAGAGAAACCCACAGGATATTAATAGTCAAGTTAGTATATTAATGGCAACAGTACCTCCTTAAATACTGGATTTCTAATTAATCTTGCAAGTACTTTAATGAAAATTTATACTTCACTCTATGGAAAGAGTTAATAAAATCACCGGTGTATAAAAACAGGCATATGACCACAAATGGAAATTTTGTCAACACTCTGGGACTTGTGACTTGCTTATAGCTATAAAATATGGAAGTCAAAATGGGCTCATTAATATCCAAGTAATGAGCACTTTCTTTGAAATCTGTCTGCTCTACTTTCAGCATCATTTAAAAATACTTAACTATCAATCTTTATCCATGACAAAGTCATTGTTTAGAATTCAAGTTACACTATAACTGCTCCTTCCTACATTAGTTTGTTGGCATAACCATCAGAATTAGACTCTGTAGAAGCTCTCTCGGGTGTGTAGTGCTGGAAAAACACAAGTCAGGCAGCATCTTGCTCCTCGGATGCTGCCTGACCTGCTATGCTTTTCCAGCAACACACTCTCAACTCTGATCTCAACTCAGCATCTGCAATCCTCACTTTCTCCCTCTGTAGAAACTCTACAGGGTACAGACTATTGTGATCTGTCTGTAGAATAATTGATGTATTCCCGTAATTCATCCAAATTTTCTGAAGCACTTTCACTCAAATCTAGAGAATTCTTCACAATTGCTTTTGATTGGAAGTATCAAATAACTGTCCCCACCATTTTTCAACATTTGACCAATTCACCCACTTGTCCTATACTGATCAAAACAGTACACAGACAAGCAGGTATTTATAATCAAATATAGATTACATGGAAAATTACCTCACAATGAAGCAGAAGTTGCATGGAACCAGAATACATAACACTCCGGAGTCTCTCAATATCAGACTCCAATGCAGACCAAAGGTAAGAGTGCTCACGCTGTGTTGTTCCCAATTGGTCCTTTAATGAAATAACTTCTTGCTGGAGATTTTTGGCTTCCTGTTCTAGACCACTGTAAGTTCTGAATAGTTGCTGTTTGTTGTTTACATCAAACATCTGACAGAGTCTGAAATAAAAAAAGGTGAAAAGTTTGGAGGTAATATATGTAGATCAGAGCAAGAAAATAAACCCACAGATTATTTCTGCAGCAAGCAGATTTTTCGTAATATCTGAATTCTTAAAGTTAAATATTGACATTCCTCCTCCAACGTCAAATCCACACCTGCTGCCACCAACCAGGATAAATGAAAATTTGTAAATAATTTTGCCTTTTTTGATTGTGGACTGAAATGGATTAGGACTGCTTAAAAATGAAGGGATTACTGCATTTTTAAAAGCAAGCTGTCAGCACATATTGTTACTTGTTGGTTACATTGTCATTTGTTCAACCAGTGGGAGTGGCAAAGGTGGTGGGGATGTTTAGTTGCAAAAAAATGGAATCAAGGAGTGTGCATAAAATGAAATTTGGTGAACAGTAAGTAGGTGACCAGTCTGTAGTTTTATAACCAGCCGTAGATGACAACCGCCTTCAGCCTGCCAATAATTGCACAATTGGTTCTCGGGTAGCCAAACAGCTTGTTAATATAAGCAAAATATCAAGAAGCCCAAAAGACATCTAGCACACAATCACCTGATGGAGCGGCGCTCCGAAAGCTAGTGTACTTCCTATTAAACCTGTTGGACTATAACCTGGTGTTGTGATTTTTAAATCTAGAAATAAAGGTTGATGTCCTTATTCTGCAGTTTAAATTTTAAGAAACTAATTCCTGAAGAACACCTATTTATCTTTCCTCACCATTTTCTGCAACTTGTAACTTTTAAATAGAGTCTTTAAGAATTGTGAAGCTACTGCTGTGTCTCCTATAAACTAGTACTTGGAGGAGAGAGATTGACAAGGAGCAAGTGCCAGAAAGGCAAAGGATTTTCTCAGCAAACCCCTTGGACAGAGACCATTGAACTGTCTTCCGAGGTTTGACTCAACCAGTAACAACATTTCTTTGCACGTCTGCTCCTGGGTCCACGTATATGCAAGGGGCTTTAAAAACAAGGGTGACATTTGGTTTTAGTGAATAGGGTTCATGTCAATTGTTCACAACCTTTTACCGGTAGAGTCATTAGAGATGTACAGCACAGAAACAGATCCTTTGATCCAACTCATCCATGACGACCAGATATTCTAAATTAAATTAATCTGGTCCTATTTGCCAGTATTTAGCCCATATCCCTCTAAACCCTTCCTATTCATATACCTATCCAGATGCCTTTTAAATTTGTACTTGTAACAGCTTTCACCACTTCCTCTGGCAGCTCATTCCATACACCACCCTCTGCGTGAAAAGTTTCCCCTGAAGTCCCTTTTAAACCATTCCCCTCTCACCTTAAACCTATGTCCTGTAATTTTGGACTCTACTATCCTGGGGAAAGTACCTCAACTATTCAAGCTATCCATGCCCCTCATGATGTTAATAAGCCTCTATAAAAGGTCAACTTCTGACTCTCCAGGGAAAACAGTCCTAGCCTATTCAGCCTCTGAATAGCTCCAACCCTCCAATCCTGGAAAATCCTTGGCAATCTTTTCTGAACCCTTTCAAGTTTCACAACATCCTTTCTACAGCAGTGAAGACCAGAACTAAATACAGAATTCTTAAAGTGGCCTAACCAATGTCCTGTACAGCCATAACATGACCTCCTATTTGTATACACAATGCACTGAATAAGGTAAGTGTACCAAACACCTTCTTCACTACTGTCTACAAGCTACAAATCTATTTATTTGTAATCATTAGCAATTAAGTACAGAAACTGGTCTGTGCTTTATGTCTGCCTGGGTCTAAACAGATAGGCAAATTGGGAAATTCTATGTTTTATAAAACCTTTAAACTTTCATGACAGGAACAGGGCTGGATTTCCAGTGCTTTGCCCCAGTGAGGCACACCAAAATTGTTGAAATTGCCTCAAAATCTTGACAGTCTGCTGCAGTTTCAACATACAGAATTTTCATTCCAGTAATGAAACTGATGAGACAATGTGATGAGATTTGTAATGGATTGACATTAATTGGTCAAAAAGTATCCTGATGAAGGGCTTATGCTCGAAACGTTCACTCTCTTGCTCTTTGGATGCTGCCTGACCTGTTGTGCTTTTCCAGTGCCACCCTTTTCACCTGATTCAACAGCATATGCAGTTCTCACTTTCCAGCATAACCAGAAACCAACAGAATTGATTCATGCACCAGCTCTGATCTACTTTTAAATGAATCACAGAGCAAGAACTATGACAAAAACAAAACAGGGCAAGACACCAATTTTCTCCATACAGGAAGAAACATTAAAAAGTAAAAACTCAGAAGATAATCAATGAGTTCTCACATTTGAGCAGAACAACATGTACAGTACATGGGAAAGTCAAATAACAGATTCCATTCGAAGACTGAGTAACCAATGCTTATTAGGGTAAAGAAAGATTGCTTTCAGTAGTTTGTATCCCCTCATTGCTGATTTACTCAAAAAAACAAAAGCTGAACTTGGAGTTTCTTTTCCCCTAAATATTTAAGAACAGCTTCTTTCCCACTTTTAGACTTATGAACAGACCACTCATTAGAGTTGATCTTTCTCTGCACCTTTTCTGTAGCTGTCACGCTATATTCTGCATTCTGATCATTACCCCAATGTACTTATGCAAGGCATGATTTGTATTGTTTTGCATGCTAACCAGACTTTTCACTACATTAGTATGAGAAAATAATACATCAGCACATGGCACTTCAGTACAGTACTGAGGGGTAACTACTCTACAGAAGATGTTGCCCGACAAATGAAATATTAAAACCTAGTTCACCTTACAATCCATGGAAAAACAATTTATCCTGGTGTAAGCACCATTCCACCCTAAACACGTTCTACGAAAACAGATTCCACCTGCCATTTATTCTTCTGTTACTTATAAGACATTACCCAACATATGTAAGTAAACGAGCAAGCTATTTTATAACAGCTAATCCAACTTTTGAAGGTACGAGGTTCCAAAAACAAATTGGCATTACACCAAAGGCCATCTCTGCACATTAATTTCAGCAACTAAAATGGAAAAATTTATGCTAACCCACTAATTAAGTTTTGGTTTAAAAAAAAGTCTATAAAAAACAAGATGAGCTATGTTGTCAAGTTGTTTTCCAGTATTTCCATGGATTTGCTCACAGTAAACAATGTGGTTGAATCTTGATTGCATAAGGAAACAGTCAAGCAAGTCAGTTTGTGGACAAATACGCATGGGCAACAAATGCTAGTGAGGACCGCATCTCTAGAATAAAAGGAAGACAGTGTTTTCTACCATGTAATATAATCTCTAACAGTCATGAATGATACTTGAATGAGTTTAATTGAAGTTTCAAATTAGTGCCAAGAACATCAGAAGTATTTTAATGCCCGAATTACACAATGTCCTTATTTTAATGAAAATGAAGTTTTGTATTCTAAATGTCGCAGGTATTCGATGTTATCTTTTATATCTAAAAGCACTGCATAGAACATGCAGAGCCTTAAGGATATTATGGTGGGTGGGCAATTTGTTAGCACAGTTGAAAAAAAGTCTTGGTCCCCAGAAGTAATGTTAGCTCAAAACTTCAGCTGGTCTGGCAGTCCGCAATGTTTTGACACTGGTTTGTAGTGGTTAGTTAACAGATTACAAACTGTTCTGAAGGCAACCCACTGGGCTCAAAATATTAACTGCTTTCTCTCTACAGGATCTGCTGTCAGATCTGCCGAGTTTGTCCAGCAACTTGATTTTGTTTCAGATTTCCAATTCTTTTAGTTCAGCACAAAAAAAATGTTCAAACAAGAAAGTGACTAGGTTGACAAGCAATGAAAACAAGAAAAATGGGAGGTCAGAAGACTGACTGCTTGATCTGGAAACACACTCGATGCTAGGAACGTGGCGGTGGAATGGAGCCCCGTGATCTGGGAAGACTGTTCCTGAAATATACAGAATAGCAAGGCACAAGGGTTTGCCAATGTTTGCAGAAAGGAACTGCAGATTACGGAAATGGTCAGCTTCCAAGAATGTTCCCTACCTAAGGTTTTTGAAAACATTGAAATAATCAGATCACAAACACCTTTCACACTTAGCAATATCCGTTTCCTAATTTGATATGGCATAGTATGGTCTGAAGCAGCTTGAATGGTTGCATGTACAATGAAGAATGCTTGTACTCATAGGAAACTGTCAATATGAAATTTTAAAGCAGTTTCCCAATAGCGGAAAGATCACCAGCCCTTACCAGATTTAAAACAGTGTATTTTACGGTATTTGGAAACCATGTGCTCCCAGAAAGACATGCTACACAGGGACTGTCTTGACAGTTTGGGGACTTCGTTGAAAATGTACCAGCAGCATGTAATACCTCAGAACAAATACTTTACTAACCAGTAGGTCTACAGTGTTAAAAAGCAATTATACATGGGATGCTGAAAAGACTTGAAAAGCCAGGCAATGTCTGATATTTTGTTGGCAGGTGATTAATATGAAGTGTTACAAAACATTTTACTCTCTCCATGAACATTAGAGATGTGGGGACTGTTTCCAAGTATTTCTTAGTTGGATTTGTTGTGAACACAAGAGTTAGGAGTAGGACATTTGGATCCTCCCGTCTTTGTGACATGATTTATTTATTTAATATCATATTAGCACCAAATTCATGTAGTACATTACTAATTTGAGAGATAGGCAGAATAGCTTTCTAGCTTGATAACAGGTTCCTGTTAGAGGCAAACACCATTCATGCTGTTCCTGCATAATAATGATGCCAGGTATATAGGCCATATGTCCCACACAATTCAAACCACAATCTGTTCCAAACAAGGTCGGTCCTGATGGTTCCCAAGCAGCCTGCACTTGCAAAATCCACAGCAATATCAATGTTAGAAGTCATTCTGCAATTGGACAACATTTGCTGAATAATATTCAGTGTGTAAAGAATAACACTGACAAACAAGGTAGGATTGCCAGGCTCTCAGTGTGGCACACTTGCAATTACAGAAAGATACAAATACTAATATGGAGGGCCCTGTTCTTTGCGGACAGAAAGAGCACACACACTATACCAGTTTCAACTCAACAAAACTGATGGTGGCCATTTGCTGATTCATTTCTGAGAACCGTTTCTGATTAAGGGTAACTATACGCAAAACATTAACACTGCTTTCTACCCAGAGATGCTGCCAGACTTGAATTTTTCCAGCAATTTCTGATTTTGTTTGATTTCCAACACCCGCAGTTTATTGGATTTTTGTACAGCATTGTTTCCCCCACAAATTTGTATTTTTACAAAAATCTTTGTTGACAAGACAAAAACTTTCAACAAAATACATTTTTTCTCAGCAATACTCAAGATCTCAAATATTGAGAAAGTCAATTTAAGAGATTACTGTTAGTTGAGAACAGGCTGCTCAAACAAGAGGAGTTGCGCTGGATCAAGCTGGACAAATGGCAGGTGATTTTGCTCATGTTAAATGGGCAAAAGTGGGAAAGGATAATAACCAAGTTAGAAGCTATGTTAGCAGGCTACTGACAACTATAGGGAGAGTACTAAGCACTGGAAATAACTAAGCTTGCGTATGGTGTTGATCTAGAATCACCTAAAGTAACATTCAAAAGTAACATTTGCACCACACAAATGCCAGACAATGACCATCATCAATAAGAGACACCATCAATGAATCCCCCCACTGTCAACATCCTTGGGGTTACCATTGATTAGAAACTCAACTGGACTAACTACATAAACACAGTGGCTACAAAATCAGGTCAGAAACTAGGGATACTACTGCAGGTAACTCACCCCAATAAGTCTACCCACCATTTATAAGGCACAAGTCAGGCATGTGATGGAATACTCCCCACCTGCCTGATGAGTGCACCTCCAACAACACAAGAGGCTTGACACCATCCAGGACAAAGCAACCCACTTGATTATTTGGAGATGTGGTGCTATTCAATCCCTCTACCAATCAACACTCAGTAGCAGAAGTGTATTATCTAAAAGATGCACTGCAGAAATTCTAAGATCCTTAGACAGCCTCTTCCAAACCCACGACCACTTCCATCTGGAAGGACAAGGGCAGCAAATATATGGGAAATGTCACCACTGCAAGTTCCTCTCCGAGCCACTCACTATCCTCACTTTGAAATATATCACCTTTCCTTCAGTCGTTGGGTCAAAACCCTTGAATTACCTCCCTACCAGCATTCTGGGTCAACTCACAGCAAGTGGACAGCAGTGATTCAAGGAGGCAGCTCACCACCACCTTCAAAAGGGCAGAGAGAGATGGGCTATCAATGCTGGCCAGCCAGCAACGCCCATGTCCCACAAATGAATTTTAAAAAACCTAATGTGGTATATGCATCATTCTGATGATTCTATTAAAGAGACATTAAGCACTGGACTGGAAAGCAGGAAAGGACAGATAACAGATCTGAGCACACAATTAAGTTAAAGAGATTTAATGCTCAAGATATCCTGAGGATATCAGATGAAAATTTCAAATACTGAGCTTGGTACTAAGGGATATAAAGCCAGGCTGCCTAAGAGGAGACACGGTACAGTTAGCCATGACTTAAATAAATAATGGAACAAGTGAAAGGGACTAAATAGCTTACCCACGATTTTTTTTTTAAGAAAGAAAATAATATTGCCCACAGTTTCCAAGTGAGCTTAAGAACGTTTTGTTAGAATCAAAGACTTATTGCAGATATTCAATTCAGCCAATCAGTTGTTCAGACTTTTTGAAAGAGTAGCCCTGCTTCATCCCATACAAGCTTAGACACAAAAATCTGGTGTAAGTTCCAAAGCTGCAAGTACCTGCCCAAATGCCTTTGAAGTTCAGGAATCAACTTCCACCACTTTAACTAAGGAGGCCCAGACCCTGAAAAGCAGGAAGACGACTTCTCAACCCCCTCACTCCACTCTTTTACAATGACTTTAATCTAGGACTTCATCTCTATCAAGATTTCAGCATTTTGACAGTTTCTTGGCCACAGTTAACATTCCTTGTTTATAGAACAGGCCTCATTTTGCAACCTCATGTGGAAACATCCAGGCAAATCTCATCTATACCCTTTCAAAGATTAGCGCCTCTTTCCTGAAAGATGATACACAGAAACAGCCACAATACTTTAGCTATCATTTTTGTCTCTGCTCATGTGATTTTTGTCTTTATATTCTTTGCTTCCATTTACAAACGCAGGTAGTCCATATACTCTTTTGAAACCACCTTACCAAGTTGCCCTGCTACTTTTAAAAGGATATCCACGTACCAAGTTAAACTGCTCATCAGGGTTTTTCAGAATTGTACAATTTAAAAAGATCCTGCTTTTTCACAGTGCTCTCAATGCACAATTTTGCACTTCTTCACATTGACCTCCATCTGCCATGCTTTTGACCATTTCACCACCTGTCATTCTGAAGCCTATTAGCTATCTTCATAATCTACTGCCATGGCAAGTTCTGTGCCATATGAAAACTTTCCTGCTTCCTACACAAAAATATTTAAGAGCAATGGAACCAAAATTGGTACCTAGGGAAAAAATCCTCTATAAAATAGCCAGTCTGAAAAATATTCATCTTCCACCCTTTTTCTTCCCATAACTGAGCCAATTCCTTTTGCCCATCAGTTGTCCCTAAATTCAATACATTTCAATGTTAATATGCCTCCTGCATGGCAATTTGTTAAATTCCTTCCTAATGTTCACATTTCCCCTAAGAATTCAGTCAAGTTGGTTTAACAATTTACCTTTAACAAGGTTCATTATGGTAGACAATAGTAAAGTTAAAATCACATGGGATTCAGGGTGAACTTGCCAATTCGATACAAAAAAAATGGCTTAACAGTGGGAGTCAGTGGTGGTGGAGGGCTGTTTTTCAGACTGGAGGCATGTTATCAGCAGTGTTCCACACAATTTGTGCTGGGTTCACTTTTGTTTGTCACTTATAAAAATGACTTGGATGAGAATTTAGGAGACATGGTTATTAACTTTACAGATGGCACCAAAATTCATATTATATAGTCGACTACCTCAAACCAATCAGACTGTAAAGAAGGATCAGCAGAAGAAAGGCTGGAGAGTCAGGAGAAGGAAAAGCATCCCAAAGGCACATTCTGTGTGAACTTTAAGACACTACAGTTTCATTTGTTCTTTTCTTATAATTTGGATTTATAAAAGCAGAATTTGTTTATTGAAACAAGACACCAGTAGAATTTAGTACAGCCGGGTTGGGGTGTGGAATTGTTCAGTTTGTTAGTAATTCTCTTAATTTGTTCACGGTTAGGGCTTAAATAAATAACTGGTTACTTCTAAAAAAAAAAGGCAAGTATCAGGGATTCCTTTCATTTAACCATTAACAGATTCCAGATTTAATTATTTGAAGTTACCGTAGAATAGTCCCTAATTGATTGGGACTTGTGTTTCAGTTTGATTGTCAGAGAGGTAGACCTTTGCCCCTTCATCACATTCTATATAATTCTTTGAAGTTTGCGTCACATGTAGACAGGATGGTGAAGGCACACTTGCCTTCATTGCTTCGACCTGGAGTACAGGAGTTGGGATATCATGTTGAGATTGTACAGGACATTGAGGCCTCTTCTGGGAGTACTGTGTTCAAATCTGGTCACCTTGTTATACGAAAGATATTATTCAGCTGGAGAATGTTCAGAAAAAGATTTACCAGAATGTTGCCAGGAATGGAGTGTTTGAGTTTGAGGGGGTCCACTGAAGCATATAAGATTGAGAGTGACCTTATAAAGATTTACACAGTCATTAGGGTCTTGATAAGGTGAACCGCAGGCATATCTTCTCTAGGATAAGGGATTGCAAGACTAGACGGCATATTTTTTAAAGGCGAGAGGAGAAAGATTTAAAAAGGACAAAGGGGCAATTTTTCCTTTTTTCAAAAAGAAACAGGTGTGCGTATCCAGAGGAAATGGGTACAGTTAACAATGTTTAAAAGACATTTGGATAAGTACATGAATAAGAAATGCGAGGGATAAGGGCCAATGTCAAGAGTGTGGGATGGAAAAGCACAGCCGGTCAGACAGCATCCGAGGTGCAGGAGAATTGACGTTTCGGGCAAAAGCCCTTCACCAGGGGGGGGGGGGGGGCACAGAGAGAAATACAATAGGTAGATGAAGGTGGAGGAGAAGGTGATAAGTCAGAGAGGAGGGTGGAGCAGATAGATGGGAAAGACAATGGACAGGTCAAGAGGGTGGTGCTAAACTGGAGGCTTGGGACTGGGATAATGTTGGGGGAGGGGATATGGGCCAAGTATCGGCAGGTGAGACTAGTTTATTTTGGGATTATGGTTGGCATGGACTGGCTGGACAGAAGGGTCTGTTTCGTTGCTGTACAACTTGAACGGACCCTTGCTGCCTCTCCTCAATTCATTCTGTTTGTCCAAATTAAAGCAAGTTTATTTTGTCCTTGATAACTGTTTCCAACAACTAACAGAGAATAGGAAGGCTGGTTCCTTGTTCATCCTGCTGTCAGAATGGTATAACAGATTGCTAGTACAGGGCTGACTGGGGAGGACCCACAGTTAAATGCAAGTCAAAACTGAGTAGAGGAGGAAAGTCACTCTGAAAAAGAGAATGATGACTCAGATTGTACAGCAACTTTCATCATTTTACTAGTGTTTAAACAAACTGAGAACCTTTGAAAAATCTATTTTGCAAAGTGCTACAAGATTTGTTCTCCTGTGTGTCCAGATTCTTCCAGACAGTTGTCACACAGAACATAGGACCTCCCACTTCCAAACCTTCCTAACAGACTCAATCTTCAGTTTGTTTTTAAGAATTGGTTAGCTAACAGAAAGCACATTATATAGAGTATTTTTCAGTTGGCAACTATAACTAGTGGAATACCACAACCATTCATAATCTTGGTGATTTGGATGGAGGGACAGAATGAACAATAGCAAGATAGGTAGAAAATTAAACAAGGTAAAGAATCTGCAAAATGATATGGATAGATTAAAGGTAGAGACAAAATTTGGCAGGTGGTGTGTAGTATGGGAGAATATAAACTTGACCACTTTGGCAAGAGGACAAAAGTAGTAAACTGAATGAATGAGAGATATTGCAGAACTGTGCAGTAGCGAGATTGCAGTGTCCTAGTAGATGAATCACAAAACATGTTGGCATGCAGGTTCAGCGAGTGATTAGGAAGACAAATGGAACATTGGTATCTTTGGAGAGGAAAGGAACAAATGAGTACCTAATATTAAGTATTACGTTTGGCTGCAGCTTAGAATATGAGAGAGAATCAAATCAGGAGGAGGACTGTATTCAGATTTTGTCTGGTTTGAAAAACTGATCTAATTCCATTAGCAGCAGCTCACAGAAGGTCCACTTGACTTATTCCTGAGACAAAAGGCTTATAATATACAGAAAAGGTTGAACAGGTTGACCCTATACCCACTAGAGTTAAGGATAAAAAGAAGATTTAATTGAAATGCACAAGATTCTGAAGGAACTCAACAAAGTGGATACTGAAAAAGAGGGAGATAATTCCTCAAGTGGCCACTAGAACTAGGGAGAGTTCAAGAACAAGAACTTTTTTAAAAATAAAAACATAGATGTAGAGGTATTTTTCTCAGGGTTACATCCATTGAATTCTCTACTCCAAAAAAAGTGGAAGCTGGATCACTGAAGTTATTCTCACTGGACTGAGACTTTTGGTGGACAAGCAAGTTTGGGAGGTGGGGAGGTGGGCCATGGTGGGCAGACTGTGAGCAGATCTAGGCACCCACAATTTATGAATTAAAAATTTGTCTTGGGAGGGACAGAGTACAATCTAAGTTACTTCTGATACCTCAGGGTATCAGGGTTAGGTTATGAGGAGAGATTATACAAATGAGGCTTAGAAGGTTAAGGAGTGTCCTCAAAATAAGGTAGATAAACTATTTCCAGTCATTGGAAATTTTAAAATTAGGGATCATCCAAGAAATGGGGACAGGCCATTTGGGAGCAATGCTAGGGCACACTTCTACACACAAAGGGTGGTAGATGTTTGGAACACACTTCCACAAAAACAGTTGTTTATGTTGGATCAATTAATAATATTTCTTTGCTAAACAAAACGTTAAGGAAACAAAGACCTTGGAGTGCAGGTTCATAGTTCCTTGAAAGTGGAGAGCGCTGCAGGTAGATAGGATAGTGAAGGAGATGTTTGGTATGCTTTTCCTTATTGGTCAGAGCAGAGTATAAGAGTTGGGAGGTCACGTTGAGGCTGTACAGGACATTGGTTAGGCCTCTTTTGGAATACTGCTTGCAATTCTGGTCTCCTTCCTATCAGAAGGATGTTGTGAAACCTGAAAGGGTTCAGAAAAGATTTACAAGGATGTTGCCAGGGTTGGAGGATTGGAGCTATAGGGAGCAGTTGAATACGCTAGGGCTGTTTTCCCTGGAGTGTTGGAGGCCTAGGGGTGACCTTATAGAGGTTTATAAAATCACGAGGAGCATGAATGGGTAAATGGACAAGGTCTTTTTCCTGGGGTAGGGAGTCCAGAACTAAAGGTTTAGGGTGAGAGGGGAAACATGAGAGACTTATGGGGCAAGTTTTTCAGAGGGTGGTGCATGTATGGAATGAGTTCCAGAGGAAGTGGTGGAAGCTGGGACAATTACAGCATTTAAAAAAAGCATCTGGATAGGCATATGAATTAGTAGAGTTTAGAGGGATATGGACCAAGTGATGGCAAATGGGACTAAATTAGGTTAGGATATCTGGTTGGCACGGATGCCTTGGACCAAAGGGTTTGTTTCCGTGTTGTACATCTCTATGACTCTATGACAGACACATCACCCACTATCTCTATGACAGCGGAACACATGGAGGGGCCAAATGGCTTACTCCTTTCTCTATGATCAGAAAACTGAGTTGAGACAATCAGATCAAATATATTCAGTGGGGAGCAGGTTTGGACATTCAAATGGCCTACTCTACTTTGAAGACCAGCAGGGCTATATCTAATATACAGCCCTGGTTGTCCTGGGGCATTAAGTCAAGTATACTGCAGGACTGAGGTTGCAGGAGTTGCACGGACTTGTCTTTAAAAGGACATTAGTGATCAAGTTAAACCTTTACTTGAAATTAAATCAGTAAATCTCAAGATCAGTTATTCCAGCCTGCTGACTTCCATATGAAATTTACTAAATTCAAATTTCATAACTTGCTACGGTAGGAATTTAGCAAAGATGCGGGGTAGCGATCTGGACATTTCTTTTATTTTTGCTTCTGTCTTCTGTATGCTAAGATGGCACTAGATAATGGCAACTTTGTACAGTTTTCACTGTTCATGTACTTGAGTACATGACAAATCCAAATCTAAAATGGCAGCTGGGTTAGCCACTAAACAGAACACTGAATACATTAACAGCCTGTCAATTGTACATTTTTCAAACTTATTTTTACCTGATAGTAGAGGTATCACTCGAATCAATTATGCTTCGTTGTTTACTGCTTGGTTGGAGCGATTTATCAGACAGCATGTCTAAACGTTTCAAGAAATCTCCCTTGCATTGTACAAGCTCGGCAGTCAGGTTTTCAAGTTGTCGATGAACATCTCTGTGTTTACACAATTCTATTTCATATGCTAGATGAAGTAATTCAAATCGAGTTTTCTGTTTGAGCAACTGTTTTGCAACCTGGTCCTGCTTGGAGGTGTAGTAGTCTTGACGAGCCATCTGCAGATCAAAATTTCCCTTCACCACAGGCATGTTCAATAGTTGTGCATTCTCCACAATCAAGTCAGGAAGTTGCTTATTAACTAGATGTTCTATTTGGACATTTACAGGAATCAGTTCTCTGGTCAAACTGTTCTTCTTTGCTTTTGTATCATTCAAGGCAATTAACTATGGAGGGAAAAAAAATAGGTTATGTAGCAGGTGTTTGGTACTATGGGAGTTGAATATTAGAGAAATGTGTTAATAAAGCTTTCAGTTTGAAATAAGCATAAAAATGTCAAATTTCATACAATTTCTACTACACAAGAAAGTAATCCATTTATGAACATACTAACATTCAAAATAAAAACAGAAGCACGCAATTCTAATCTTAGAGTCTGCTCTACCATTCAATAAGATAATTGGGGATCTGTTTGTGTTTCAAATTACACATTTCCATCGATTCCCTAACTACAATCTATTCACTGGTCTTTAAAATATTCAAGAACTTCACTCCTCACTCAATTCAGAAACCAATACAGCCTGCTAACCTCAAAATACCCTGGCTGTTGCCTTTTGATGATAAGACAGGAGCAAAACTGGGCCATTCAGACCATTGAGCCAGCTCCACTATTAGATCATGCCTGAGGTTTCTCAATCCCATTCTCTTGCCTTTTCCCTGTAAAGCTTGATCTCCTCACTAACTTATTTCCATCTGAAATGCACCCACTCAATGACTTGGCCTCCACAGCTCTCTGCAGCAAGGAGGTCCACAGATATCACCCTTGGCTGAAGAAATTCCCCCTCATCTCAGTTCTAAAAAGGTTATCCCCTCACTCTGAGGCAGTGTCCCTGGATGGTAGTCTCTCCAATTAGTGGAAACATTTTCTGCACATCCACTCAGTCCTCTCTATATTCTGTAAGGTTCAATCAAATTCCCCCCCTCATTCTTCTAAACTCCACAGGATACAGACCTAGAGTCCTCAACTACTCCTCATGACAAGCCCTTCAGCCCCACTACCATTTTTGTAAACCTTCTCTGGACCCCCACCAAAACTGCTCAATATTCCAAAATGCGGTCTGACCAGAGCATTACACACCCTCAGCAATATATCTCTGCTTGGTTTCTAGGCCTCTTGAAATGAATGCTAACGTTGCATTTGTGTTCCTAACTGCCAACTCAATCTGCACGTTAACACAAGAGTGTCATAAGGTCAGAGAGATGACCAACATTGAAACAGACCTTTCGGTTCAAATCATCCATGCTGACCAGATATTCTAAATTAATCTAGATCCATTTGTCAGCACTTGGCCCTTCCTATTCATAAACCCATCCAGATGCCTTTTGAATGTTGTAATTGTACCAGCCTCCTCTACTTCCTCTGGCAGCTCATTCCATACACATACACAACCCTCTGCTTGAAAAGGTTGCCCCTTAGATTCCTTTTATATCTTTCCCCTCCCACCCTAAACCTCTGGACTCCTCCACCCCAGGGAAAATATCTTGTCTATTTATCTTATCCATGCACCTTATGATTTTATAAACCTCTACAAAGGTCACCCCTTGGCCTCCGACACTCCAGGGAAAACAGCCCCAGCCTCTTCAGGCTCTCACTTCAGCTCAAACTCTCCGGTCCTGAACTAAGACTCCCAAATTCCTGTGGGCTTCAGATATCCAAAGCCTATATTTTGAAAATACTCTGTCTATATTCTTCCTAAAAGTGCAAAATCTCACATTTTTCCAAATTGCATCCCATCTGTCACTTCTTTGCCCACTCTCCTAGCCTGTCCAAGTCCTTCTGCTGTCTCCCTGTTTCCTCAACACTGCCCCTCCAGCTTTGTCATCTGCAATTAGCAACCATGCCTTTGGTTCCCTTGTCCAGATCATTAACCTATAACATGAACAGTTGTGCTCCCAATAGACCTCTGCAGAACTCCACTAGTCACTGGCTGCCATCCTGAAAAAGACCCCTTTATCCCAGTCTCTGCCTTCTGCCAGTCAGCCATCCTTTATCCAACTCAGTACCTTATCCTAACGCCATGGGTTATCTTATTTCGCAACCCCTGTCCGACAACTTGCCAAAAGGCCTTCTAGAAATCCAAATAGATCACCTCATTTTCCATCAGCCCAATGTTCACTCTTGCCTTAGTCTAACTTTTCAGATATCTAAAAAAACTCTTGCAATCTTTTATATTACTAGCTAGTTTACTTGTATTTCATCTTCTACCTCCATCATTTTTTAATTGCCCTTCACTGGTTTTTAAAAGCATCCCACCAATCTTCAATCTCATGGTTTACCTAGCTCTTTCACTTCTCTCTCTGGGCTCTACCATTTATCCGCTCACCTCTATTCCCCTGCTTCCAGAATAAATATTTTTTTCCTACCTGCTAACAGCACTGAAGAGGAATCACTGGACTCAAATTGTTAACTCTGCTTTCTTCCCACAGATGCTGCCAGACCTGGTGAGCTCCTCCACAAATTCCTAACTTTGTTCCAAGGCTTGAACCAGTTTTCTTTTGTGTCTCGAGTTCCGGTATTTGCATATGAAACATTTGCTTCTAGCTAACATAATAAGTTCAATTGATTCTCTTAAAATTTGATAAATTAGCATTTAACATACTCAAAAGGTAGGAGAGAGAGGGTGGTGGTGGAGGGTTGTTTTTCAGATTGGAGGCCTGTGACCAGTGGAGTGCCACAAGGATCAGTGCTGGGTCCACTACTTTTTGTCATTTACATAAATGATTTGGATGTGAGCAAAAAAGAGGTATAGTTAGTAAGTTTGCAGATGACACCAAAATTGGAGGTGTAGTGGACAGCGAAGGGGGTTACCTCAGATTACAACAAGATCTTGGTCAAATGGGCCAATGGGCTGAGAAGTGGCAGAGAAAGGAGAGGTGCTGCACTTTGGCAAAGCAAATCTTAGCAGGACTCATACACTTAATGGTAAGGTCCTTTGGAGTGTTGCTGAACAAAGAGACAGGTTCATAGTGCAGGAGTGCAGGTTCATAGCTCCTTGAATGTGGAGTCGCAGGTGGATAGGATAATGAAGGCGGCGTTCGGTATGCTTTCCTTTATTGGTCAGAGTATTGAGTACAGGAGTTGGGAGGTCATGTTGTGGCTGTACAGGACATTGGTTAGGCAACTGTTGGAATATTGCGTGCAATTCTGGTCTCTTTCCTATCGGAAAGAATTTGTGAAACTTGAAAGGGCTCAGAAAAAGATTTACAAGAACTTTGCCAGGGTTAGAGGATTTGAACTACAGGGAGAGGCTGAACAGGCTGGGGCTGTTTCCCCTGGAGCATCAGGAGCTGAGGGGTGACCTTATAGGAGGTTTACAAAATCATGTGGTTGCTGAACAAAGAGACTTTGGAGTGCAGGTTCATAGCTCCTTGAATGTGGAGTCGCAGGTAGATAGGATAATGAAGGCGGCGTTCGGTATGCTTTCCTTTATTGGTCAGAGTATTGAGTACAGGAGTTGGGAGGTCATGTTGTGGCTGTACAGAAGATTGGTTAGGCAACTGTTGGAATATTGCGTGCAATTCTGGTCTCTTTCCTATCGGAAAGAATTTGTGAAACTTGTAAATCTTTTTCTGAGCCCTTTCAAGAACTTTGCCAGGGTTGGAGGATTTGAACTACAGGGAGAGGCTGAACAGGCTGGGGCTGTTTCCCCTGGGAGCATCAGGAGCTGAGGAGTGACCTTATAGGAGGTTTACAAAATCATGTGGTGCATGGAAAGGATAAATAGACAAAGTCTTTTCCCTGGGGTGCAGGAGTCCAGAACTAGAGGGCATAGGTTAGGGTGAGAGGGGAAAGATATAAGAGAGACCTAAGAGGCAACTTTATAACTAGAGGATGGTACGTGTATGGAATGAGCTGACAGAAGTAGTGGATTTTGCACATGTGGGTAGTCGACTATAGCCGAAGTTCCTAGCCTTTGCACCAGGAATAACATTAACACGGTGGCACAGTGGTTAGCACTGCTGCCTCACAGCGCCAGAGACCCGGGTTCAATTCCCACCTCAGGCGACTGACTGTGTGGAGTTCTCCCCGTGTCTGCGTGGGTTTCCTCCGGGTGCTTCGGTTTCCTCCCACAGTCCAAAAATGTGCAGGTCAGGTGAATTGGCCATGCTAAATTGCCCATAGTGTTAGGTAGGAGGTAAATGTATGGGTGGGTTGCGCTTCGGCGGGTCGGTGTGGACTTGTTGGGCCGAAGGGCCTGTTTCAACACTAAGTAATCTAATCTAATAACCTACTAAACATGGCAACTGAGTGTAATCAGAACAGCTTTTTAGATTTTGTAGAAAATAGTTGGACTGTTCCTAGAAAGTACCATTCATGTAATCACTCCATACCTCTCCACACGCCACCAACCTTCATGTTATCAACACACTTACTAACCCAGTCTTATATATTAAAAACCTCACAGAGCACAGGTCCCAAAACAGATCCCTGCAGAACACGACGGGTCACCGAGCTCCAAGCTGAATACTTTCCATCGACTACCACCCTCTCTATCTATGGGCAAGCCAATTCTGTATCCAGACAGCCAAATTTCCATGTATTCTATGCCTCCTTACTTTTTGATTATAATGTTCCTCATGGTAGGTTCAAATGCATTGCTAAAATCCAAATACACCACATCCACCGCTCTATCTTCAATGCATTTTGTCACATCCTCAAAGAATTCAAAAAGGCTCGAGAGGCATGACGACCATCTCTAATCAAACTACATGTTTCCAAATAATCATAAACCCTGTCTCTGAGTCCTCATCAATAATTTGCCCACCACAGATGCAAGACTGCAATTCCCAGGGTAGATCCCTATTCCCTTTCTTGAACACGTTAAGAACATTTGCCACCCTCCAATCATCTGGTACTACTCTAGTGGACAGGGAGGATGCAAACATCATATCGCCCCATTCCTGCCTCAGTCGAAACAGAATGCTCAGACACAGTAGTTTCACCTCCTTCATCTTTATTCTGGGCTCTGGAGAGGGAGAAAGAACAATCGCCTATGTGCACAGAGACTAGAGTTCTCAGTCTTCTCTCAAACAGTTTCTTAGTTAATGTAGTCATTTGCAGGGTGGAGCATCCAGATAAGGCAACATACATATTGATTGGGTGACCATTACAATCAGAATGTCAATAGTAAAGATGAAGGCATCTGCTATTACACAATTAATGTCCTTAACCTTGTAGAGTGGCTTCACATAATGAACACTTTTCATCTTGTTAACTGACTTTACATACTGAATGCTCTTTCACCTCATGAACCCACTAGCCTTGCCTCCAGCACCTCATTGTTCACCGCAAGCCCTTATCTGATCAGATCAGAGTCATGCTAGCTGAACTTTGTTTCATAAAACTGAACTCTTTCCCTATCTGCTCATATCCTATACACATTCTCAAAGGCACAGCAATCTGTTCCCCAGATTCCCGTAGTAACCTTGGGTATATCCCATCTGGTCCAGGGGACTTACCTATCCTTATGCTTTCCAAAGTTTCCAGTGCATCTTCCTTCTTAACATCAACCTGTTCAAGCATATCAGCCAGTTTCATGCTGTCCTCACAAGCGACAAGTTCCCTCTCACTAGTGGATACTGAAGCAAAGTATTCATTAAATAATTCCCCTACCTCCTGGGACAAGTTCCTTCCACTGTCCAGGATTAGCCATACCCTCACTCTCGCCACCCTCCTATGCCTACATAAGTATAGAACGGCTCAGGGTTTTCCTTAATCCTACCCGCCAAAGCTTTCTCATGCCCCTTTCTAGCTCTAAGTCCATTCTGGAGTTCCTTCCTGGCTAGGTCTATTTGACCTTTGTTTCCACAACCTTGAGCAATCTTCCTTCTTCCTCTTGAAGAAATGTTCTACATCTCATCATCCAAGGTTCCTTCACCCTACCATCCCTTCCTTGCCTCACTCACAGCAAGTGCTCCCTAAACAAGCTCCACATTTCGGTCATGCATTTTCCTGAGAATCTGTTCCCAATTTATGCTCCACAGTTCCTACCTAATAGCATTGTAATTCCCCCTCCCCCAATTTCCCACACCTTCTGCTCCTATCCCTCCCCATGAGGATAGTAAAGGTCAGGGAGTTGTGATCACTATAATTATAGATTTTTCTCTGCAGATTTTCTCCAGGTCGGTTGAGGTTCTGCTGCGCAAACCTCTTATAGACAGGCACCTTTCAGAGAGCTCTTGACATATTAAGTCAGGAATCCTTCCTTGACATCTGACAAAAACTGCTCCATCCAAAATATTTGAATTATGGAGGTCCCAATTAATATTAGGAGGTTGAAGTCACCCAATGTCAACAATCCTGTTACTTCTGCACCTTTCCAAAATGACCTCCTCAATGACCTCCCTTTCTGCAGCTGTGATACTATCCATGATTAGCAATGCTACTCCCCCACCTCTTTTACCTACCTCCTTAATCCTTTTTTAACATCTAAACCCTGGAACATCCAACAACCATTCCTGCCAGTGATATTCATTTAAGCAGAGAGGTTGCTAACTCCAGACAGAAACTCTACAGCTCAACCAGAAACTAAAGTTTAGAACTGTCTGTTCTTTTGTCTATTAAGGTTAGAATCAAAAGAAAAAAAAAGCGTTTTCATGCCAACCACCAATCCCACCAGAATGAGACAGGTACCAAGAAAACAAGATATAGGATCTCAAAGCTAACTACAGCAAAAGCCCAACTGGTTTACTGAATTTTTTGGGGGGTTAGTCTTTTTCTTTTCCTCTCTGGTTGGGGACATCAGCATCACTGGCATTTATCACCCATCTGCAATTACCAAGATGTTGGTGGTGAGCTGCCTTCTTGAACTGCTGCAGTCTATTTAGCATAGCTGAGTTCAGAGATTTGGCATTCTGGGATTTTGACCAAGCAAACACTGAAGGGATGGCATATATTTCCAAGTCAGGAGAAAAGGTGTCTTGGAGAGCAACTTGTGGTGTTTCCACCTGCCTGCTATCTTGTTCATCTGGATGGTACGGTCATGGGTTTGGAAGCTACTGTCTAGGGAACCTTAGGTGAATTTCTGCAATGGATTTTGTGGATAATATACATTGATGCTACTGACCGACGATGGTGGGAATTTTTGTGGATTTGGTGCCCATCAAGTAGATTGCAAAGACCCAAATGGTTTACTGAAATTGTTTGGATTAGTCTCAAATGGATTGCTTTATTCTCTCTCTGCCAAGCTGAGTGCTGTGCATCCAAGTGAAGAGTATTCCATCACACTTCTGATGACTGTCTTGTAGATGGTGGACAGACACGCGAGTCACTTACCATAGCATTCCTAGTCTCTGACCTACTCTTCTATCCGTATCAATGATATTTAACAACTATGTTAGGAGATAACTTATACACCAAAAAAATATTGAGGGAAACCAGTGAAAATAATCAACATAGTTCACAGAAGAGTTTCAGAAAACTCAAGGGAACTAAATCTGATAAAAGAACTTTTGTTCACATCCTTTCATGTATGAGTATCACCTCGAGAAGATAGTGCAACACATTTGTGAATCACTAGTTCCTGTTGTCGGCCCGTTCCTGCCTCAATCAAAGCAAAACGCTCAGAGACACAGTATGGTTTCACCTCCATCTTTATTCCAGGCCCTGGAGTGAGAGGACGATCATCCATGTGCATAGAGACTAGAGTTCTGTCTTCTCTCAAACCAGTTTCTTAATGATTTATAGTCATTTGCCAGGAGGAGCATCCAGATAAGACAACATACATTGTAATGGTCACCCAATTAATATCAGCAAGAGTCAATAGTAAAAATTAAGGCATCTGCAATTACACAATAAATGTCCTTAACCTTGTTAACTAGCTTCACATAATGAACACTTTTCAACTGGTTAACTGACTTTACATACCGAATGCTTCTTCATCTTGTTAAAAGGCTTTACATAATGAATGTTTTCTCACCTCGTCAGCCCACTTCCCTTGCCTCCAGCACCTTCTTGTTCACTGCAAGCCCTTATCTGATCTGAGTCATGCTAGCTGAATCTTTTTGTTTCATAAAACTCAAAAGTGAACTCTTTCCCTACCTGCTCAAACCCTATACACATTCTCACTGTGATGTAACAACACCCATAGCATTGACCAGAAGGCCTGATGTCTACAGAAACAGTAACATAGAAGCAGAAGATGCTGGTCATGATTTTCCAAAGCTCCCTAAACAAGACAACCGCAGGAGATTGGAAGTTGGCAAATCTAATACTGCTATTCCAGAAAACGTAAACAGTAGTGCAGGCCAGTTCTTAACTGGGTTTTTTTTTAAATTTCACTCTGACAACAGACTGATGGATAATAAGTACCAGTCCAGCAAATTACTTCCAAAAGTATTTTTTAATTAAAAGAACCTTGCCAATATCCTTCAGCCTCTTACGTTTCAGTGAAGTAATCTCACACTCCAGTGAATATAGATAGACACAAGAAAGCAGGAGTATTTGCAATACAGGGACAATGAGGGTAATGGGTCAATTAGGACTAAAGAGGAGGAGAGAATTTCTTCAGTCAAAGAAATGCAAATCTTTAGATTTCAGTATCCTGAACGGTCTCCCCCCCAATATATTTAAGTGAGAGGCATAGGTTTTTGCTAACTCAGACAAAGGAATAAGGAAAAAAAAAGGGTGCAGGCAGGAAAATGGAGTTGAAAATGGAGATCAGCATATCAAATAGCAAAGAAGCTTCAGTGAATATAAATTATGAGCTGAAGTAGCTCAATGAAAATTGATTATGGATATGACAGAACAAGGAGTTTAAAATACCAAAACTGAACAAGTAACAAGATCACACAAAAATAAACAAATAGTAGCATTTTGCGTTGTAAATGAAGCATAGCAAGAATGCGATCACCAATTTGCAAGAAACAGGTCAGAGTTGAGTACAAAAAAAAGGTAGCAAGATAAGTATGTGTAAAAATAAAAACTTATGTTTACCTCACATTTAAAATGCTTTGCAAAAGAAACTGTATCCCTTGACACTCTCCCTAAAACATTCAATTCAGGCAATCTCACTAACACCCCTACTTTGGTCTAAGCAATGATAGAGCAACATAGAAGTTATGGCAGAGGAGGAGGCAATTCAGTCGATATTTGCCCGGAGTTTCATAGAACATAGAAGAGGCCCTTCGGCCCACGATGTTGTGCCGAACATTTGTCCTAGCCTAAGCACCTATCCCTGTACCTATCCAATTGCCGCTTAAAGGTCACCAATGATTCGGACTCTGCCACTCCCACAGGTAGCGCATTCCACGCACCCACCACTCTCTGGGTAAAGAACCTACCCCTGACATCCCCCCATACCTTCCACCCTTCACCTTAAATTTATAACTAAACCTGCTTTTGTATTGTATTCAATTAAAAAACATAGTATCCTTGATCTCATTAAGGGCCTTCTCAACATGCCTGGTGACTTTCATAAGTGTGTATATGCATCCATGGGTCTCTAACCCTTCATCCCCTTTAAAACTGTACCAATTGGATCTAATTATCTCATTCAATCAACAAATCATGTCACATATACCGCAATACCAGCCTCTAAGTCATTCCTGATCACTTCTTTCCAGTCTGATAAAACAATTATTTTGCAATCTTCAAATGCATGTTTCCAATTTCCTTACTCTCCACGGGCCTTAAATTGGACTTCTTCAAACATGTTTTGGTGAGGAAAAAGCCAGAAAGCCTAACTAAAATTATTTTGCAGTAGTACACACAATGTCATAAGAGTCTTGATAAATATTCTATCAAACATTTCACAAAATGGCAAAAGGTGAGAAATCCCATCAGAAACAAATTTCCAGAACATTTCCAACCCCCACCCCCCCCCAACAATGCATTATTACGTGGGATGCAGGTTTCATAAACATCTCCAACAATTGTTGCTCATCCCCAATTGTCCTCAAACTGAATAGCTTGCTAGGCTACTTCAGCAGTAATCACAGTTATGCCTCAAGTCACATGTATGCCAGACCAGGTAAGGATTGGGAGATTTCCTTCCCTAAAAAGGACATTAACAATACAGATGATTTTTTACAATTAGTGCTTTCATGGTCAGCATTTCTGAAATTCTTTCAATTTTCTTTACTAACAAAGCAAATTCCATCAGCTGCTGCGCTGGGATTTAAACCAGAGCTTCCCAGAGGCTTAGCTTGGGGCTTTGAGTTGCTTGACATTATGACTGGAAAAATATCTCCCCCTTGTCCAGTGCAGGTCCAAATCCTAGCATTTTTCTTTTAAAGTTTAGAAGCTGGAGAAATTTGAAATACAAAAAAAAACTGGCAACAATAAATTCTGAAGCTGCCAGATTGTGGTAAACCTCCAATTCATTCAATAATGTCCTCTTGGAAAGGAAATCCACCACCCTTACCTTGGTCTAGGTGTCATGGTTCCAGTGTTAAATGCCTTATGAAGCAGCCAGCTATATTTTGTTTAAGTGAAACAGAGAAAGATTTGGGCAGACACAAGCCTTCAAATTAAGCAAAAGACCATAAAAAAAAACAAGATTTTTATTACTCAAGAACTAGCTTACCTTTCTGTTTCGCATCAAGGAGATTAGTTGCTCCATATGCTGCAGTCTAGCCTTGGTGCTCTGTTCTTTTGCTTTTGCTAAAATTAACCGTTGCTGACCACTGTTGTATGCTGCTTGAATTCTAGCCATTTGTTGTTGATAATCTGTGCGTACCTCACTGCACTCTCCTTGTAAGGATTGAGAGGTTATGTCTACCAGCTGAAACTTTTTTATGTCGGAGCTCTCAACTAGCTCAGTTATGCCTTTAAAAAGCTGTTTCTTTGTATATTCAGTAAGAGCTGCTGTGCATTGCTCTTCCTGCTGCAGATAGTTATCCAGTGAAAGCTGAGACAGAAATATGGTCTTAGGCACAGGTCGCCTTTCTGATCCAGTAGTTGAATATATGGCAGTAAGCTGCTGAACTTCTTCAAATACCTTTGACAGAGTAAAATTAAATTTAGCATTTTCAGCAACCAACTGTTCTTGTGTCTCTCTCAACAACTTGGCACATTCTTCCTCCTCATCTCTTAATCTCACTGGCATATGATGTATTCCCGAAGCCATTAACTGCTGCTTATTCCGTCGCTGGACCTTAAGATTACGAATCAGCTGTAGCGCCTTGACCTCCTCTTCCAACTTCTCAACTGTCATTTCTGGCAGGTTGCTGTGTCTTGACTCTGCACCCTTAGGGCAGGTTGCCAAGACCTTATCCAAGTCTTTCTGGCTCAGATAATTTTTTGGTCCAAGGATTTGTAACTCAGTCAACTCTTCTGCAGTCAATACATGATGTTCATTTATACTATGACAGAACCATTCGATCAATTTCTTTTCATCTCCAATATCAAACCACCAATCAAAATTCTCTCCATTCAGTTGACTGGCTTTAGGATAAGCAATTCTCCTTAAAGTCTCTACAAATATTTTCCCACCACTCATAGTGGTTAGTGTATTACCATCTGTTCTGGGGTCTGAATGAATGGAGTTTTAAAATATCCAACTGCAAAGTGGTATGCTGTATGTCTGCATTAATCCCAAGCAGAAACATTGCATTAACAAAAATAACTAACATTTCTAAAATCAGAACAAAATCAGATTAAAAAAGGGACAAAAGTTCAAAGAAATTCATATCTTCAGTGACAATGTTTCCTTTAACAAGGAAAAACATTTGTCAATGCTTGAAATAACAGTTAAAAGAAATTACATTTTCTCAAAGACAAGACAATGCATTCCAAAGATTTAGATTAGAAGTATTGTCTTTTTTTCATGTTAGGATGAATGAATTTTTCACTGATTGCTGAAATGCTACTTGGAAAGGGAAGCAGTTCACCTGGGCAAGGCAGACACAAGTAGCATTAACGCAAGAAGTTGTAAGGTTTTAAGAAAGTTGAGGGAATACAATAAATTTAAGTGACTTTTACAGCACATATATGTAAATACACATAACAACATGTTGAATGAAGTTGATGAACTGCAGTCTCAGATTGTATCATAATGTTATGATATACCTGGTTAAAGAAAAAGACAGCACTCAGTACTAAACTTTGCAGAATATAGCATGCTGTCAAAAGGTAGGGAAAAAGAGGAAGAAGGTCCTACTGTATAATTTATTACAAATGACATGATTAAGCTGGGGAAAGAGAGAGAGAAAATATTAAAGGCAGAATCTATTTATAGTTAAAATCAGATACTGGAAAAATCCATCAGGTCTGGCAGCAACTGTGGAGAGAGACACAGAGCTAACACCATGAGTCCAAGGCATCAGAAGAAAAATGATCATCCTTCTGGGCATTTTCTAATGACGAGACAGATGCAAATTCACAAGGAAACTACTGAAAAGTGCAAAATAATATTTATAGAAGAGGGGGGATATTATTTACCCTAATACAGACTTTGATAGTAATGTAAAACAAAGCTGTAGATGCTAGAAATCAGAAAATCATTGAACAAACTGAGTAGGTCTGACAGTGTCTGTGAAGAGAAAGCAGAGTTACTATTTCAACTCCAATGACCTTTCTTCAGCAGAGTCTTTGATAGTCTAAGAGTGGATGTTTGATGGCTTTGTACGTGGTTGTAAACAATTTTGTTCAGGAGAAAATTCCTCATCAATATTCTATTCCAACTAGGAAAGAGACATTTATGCCAAAGTCATTGGAAAAAGGAAGTAATCAAAATACTGAATGAGCTACATAAATTGTTAAAATGATGTGAGTCTTTAAAGTTAATAAGTGACTGGAACCGGATGAGATGCACTGGGCAATGATGATGTGGAGGTGCCAGTGTTGAACTGGGGTGGATAAATTAAGCCACAACACCAGGTTTAATCCAACAGCCACCTGACAAAGGAGCAGCACTCTGAAAGCTTGTACTTTCAAATAAACACGTTGGACTATAACCTGATATTGAGAATTTTTTGACTTTGTTCACTGGGTAATGAGGGATGAAAAAATGTCAATAATCTTCCATGCTTGCTCAGGTGCTCAAAAGACAATTGGAGAACTTAAATGCTATGCATAGCTATTGTAGACAGTAGAAGAGCTTGAGTTAGTGAATAGAATCTTAAGATTTCTAATTAGCAGCAATAATGACAAATGCAAGGTGTCATGATGAATTTTGATAGGAACTATAATTTGGCTTCCATTGGAGTGATGTACAATTCTGCCCCTCATGCATGATGTGAAGACACTGGAGACACTGCAGAGATGATCCAAGAGAATGATTTTCAGGATGACGAACTTCAGCAAGGTGAACAGATTAGTGATGGGTGAAAGTGAGGACTGCAGATGCTGGAGATTAGAGTTGAGAATGTGGTGCTGGAAAAGCACAGCAGGTCAGGCAGCATCAAAGAAGCAGGAAAATCGACATTATGGGCAAAAGCCTTACATCAGGATGGGAGCAGTCATTTGCTAGTACAGTGTTGCTGCAAAAAAAATTGAAGCTTTTATGTCCTTATACTCACTGGTCATATTTCACAATTACCAAATCAAAGGGAAAAACTGCGTGAGGATTAGATTAGATTTAGATTCCCTACAGTGTGGAAACAGGCTCTTCGGCCCAACCAGTCCACACTGACTCTCCTAAGAGCAACCCACCCAGATCCATTTCCCTCTAACTAATGAACCCAACACTATGGGCAATTTAGCATGGCCAATTCAGCTGACCTGTACATCTTTGGACTGTGGGAGGAAACCGAAGCACCCGGAGGAAACCCACACAGACAGTTGCCAGAGGCTGGAATCAAACCTGGTGCTGTGATGCAGCAGTGTTAACCACTGAGCCCAGCAAGTGGATTAACAAAAACCTGCAAAAAGTCCTTCTAAGCATTTTTTTTTTTACATAATGCATTTACAGGGTGCAGGAATTGCTGGCAAGTCCAGTATTTATTGCCTATCTCTAATTGCCCAGAGTTGATGCAGCAGGAGATGTTGGTTCAAATCCTACCTACTCGAGAGGTAATAACATCTCAAATATACCTAGAGTAAGGCTCAGTAAAGCAGTGAAAAGGACATTAGTGAATCAGATAGTTTTTTTTAACCTCCGACTATGGTTTAGTGATTAGACTCTTAATATTTTAGTTTTTTTGGGTAGCGATTTTCTTTGAGGGAGTAATGAATGAGATGAGATTTTCTGATGGGAGACTCCCAAAACTGGGAGAATTCCGGGCGTAGTAAAACTGCTCCAGTTCTTGAAAACACCAAAGAGAGGGAGGTAGATTCTGGATTAGTGGTGCTGGACGAGCACAGCAGTTCAGGCGGCATTCAAGGAGCTTCGAAATCGATGTTTCGGGCAAAAGCCCTTCATCAGGAATAAAGGCAGACAGCCAGAAGCATGGAGAGATAAGGTAGAGGAGGGTGGGGGTGGGGAGAAAGCAGCATAGAGTACAATAGGTGAGTGGGGGAGGGGATGAAGGTGATAGGTCAGGGGAGGAGAGGGTGAGTGGATAGGTGGAAAAGGAGATAGGCAGGTAGGGACAAGTCCAGACAAGTCATGGGGACAGTGCTGAGCTGGAAGTTT
>NC_057711.1:12157805-12187700 GCF_004010195.1 Chiloscyllium plagiosum | reverse complement strand
AACCACTTGGGAAGGGAAATTGCGGTCTCTAAAGGAGGCGGCCATCTGGTGTGTTCTATGGTGGAACCGCTCCTCCTGGGAGCAGATACGGCGGAGGCGGAGGAATTGGGAATACGGGATGGCATTTTTGCAAGAGGTAGGGTGGGAAGAGGTGTCATCCAGGTAGCTGTGGGAGTCGGTGGGTTTGTAGAAGGTGTCAGTGTCAAGTCGGTCGTCACTGATGGAGTTGGAAAGGTCCAGGAAGGGGAGGGAGGTGTCAGAGATGGTCCAGGTAAATTTAAGGTCAGGGTGGAATGTGTTGGTGAAGTTGATGAATTGCTCAACCTCTTCGCGGGAGCACGATGTGGCACCAATGCAGTCATCAATGTACCGGAGGAAGAGGTGGGGAGTGGTGCCGGTGTAATTACGGAAGATCAACTGTTCTACGTAGCCAACAAAGAGACAGGCATAGCTGGGAGGTAGAGTTAGCCGCCGAAGGACGGAGGGGCCGAGTGGCCTCAGGCACACGCACGTGACCCATCGCGGAAAAAAAGGCGGGAAATCAGACCCGGCAGCATCGCGAGCACCGCAAACGGGAAGCAATTCGGGCGGGGGTGGGTCTCGCGTTTTGTACTACATGCACACATCCACACTCACACCGACTGAGAGAGTCCGGCATGGGGCCCCTCCACAGCACGTACCCGCGACGGGTAGGCCTCAGGCATCACTGAGGTAAACGCAAGAGAATAAGGGAAGAGGGGGAACCCCAGCCCGATTCTCACCTCCCCGCTTTCCGTACAATGTCGGTACACTATCCTGAAGCGTGATCCAGTTCAACTGAGCCTTATTCGATTATTTTTCTTTACTACTATCTCTGTAAACACACTCAAACTTTCCCGCCACTCCTCATCCGTCCGCCGGTTTCCGTTAGCGCGTCTGCGCATTTCATGCAGGCCGGGGGAGAACAACGAGTTCATCGGGGAGACAAGAGGTGACAACTTTGCCGACGGCGCCCAGCTGCTGGGAGGACCGGGTTGACTGGAACAAGCAGCTGGAAGGACCTGGTTTACAGCGCCCCCGCCGCTGGGAGGACCCGGTTTGCGGCGCCCCCGCCGGTGATTGGACCGCGTGTATAGCGCCCCCGCCGCTGGGAGGACCGGAATTACGGCGCTCCCGCCGCTGGGAGGACCGCGTGCGTAGCGCCCCCGCCGCTGGGAGGACCGCTCACAGCGCCACCAGCGGGTGGGAGGTCGCCTTGGGAGGACTGTGGGGGCGGGGACTCAGCTTCCTTGCGCTGGAAGGAGATGGCGAGCGAGGTGTGCCGCGGGCTGGTGGCGATGGGCGGCGAGGAGTAACGGCACATGGGGGGGGCGGGTGAGAGGAAACGCTGCTTCGAAAAGGGTCCAGACGAGTTTGGAGGGGAAGGGAAGAGAGCTGGAGGTGATAGCGGTGCTGGCGGGCCGAGCCTGGCCATGGTTAAGGTGAGTGAGTGTCAGGGAGAGGCCTGCTCTCAGGACCAGGAGGTCACACTGACTCTGCTTTCAATGAGAAAAGGCTCCTTCCCCACGTGGAAAGACCGAAACTGTCACCTTCTCAACTCAGACTGAGCCATCGCAGTGTTTAGGAAACATTTAGATGATCACTTAAAGCGCCAGAGCATACCCAGGCCCTTGTGGCGAGGTGGTATTGTCCCTACCTCTGAGTCAGGAGGCCCAGGCTCAGGGCCCGAGGTGTGTTGACAGCATTCTCTGAAATAGCAACTATTCCCCCCCCCCCCCCGAGAATTGCAAGGGTTGTGGGTGAGGGCCTTTGTGGCGTGGTGGTAGTGTCCCTGCCTCTGGGCCAGAATACCTGCATTCACGTCCCACCTGCTCCGGAGTTGTCTCATCACGTGAAACCCTGAACTGCGGATGCTGGAGATCTAAACATAAATTGCTGGAGAAATCCAGCAGGTCTGACAGCACCATGGAGTGAAAACAGACTTAACATTTTGTGTCCTGTCGCTGTTCAGTTCACAGCACGGTGGCTCAGTGGTTAGCACTGCTGCCTTACAGCGCCAGGGACCCGGTTCAATTCCCGCCTCGGACGAGTGTCTGTATGGAGTTTGCACATTCTCCCTGTGTCTGCGGGAGTTTCCTCTGGAGTGCTCCAGTTTCATCCCACAATCCAAAGATGTGCAGGTCAGCTGAATTGGCCATGCTAAATTGCCCCATAGTGTTAGGTGCATTAGTCAAGGATAAATATAGGGGAATGGGTCGGGTGGATGTGGACTTGTTGGGCCGAAGGGCCCGTTTCCATACTGTAGGGAATCGAATCTAATTAATCTTTTTTAAAAATGTTGACAGTGTTTTCTCCTCACAGGTACTGCCAGACCTGCTGAGTTTCTCCGGCAATTTCTGTTTCTCTGTGTCAATCATGTCTGAACAGATTGAATGTAATATCTACAAGTGCTGGAAAGTAAAACTAGGGTAGATAGGTGCTTGATCAGCGGACTGAAGAGCCTTACTTTTTGCTGTAAAACTCTATGACTCTGATTGGCATTAGAGCAGGTGCAGAAAAAAATTCATTAAGGGATTTCTTGTGATGAATTTCATTTTTCGTGGATTGAAGAGTTTTTCCTTGGAAAAGAGGATGTTTGATTTGAAGTATCCAGAGTCACTGTGGGTCTGGCACTATAGGTATGTGGAAAAAAAACTGTTCCCACATATAGATGGATGGAGAACATAAGGGCTCGATTTCAAAGAAATTGGCAAACACAACAAGGGCGAGATGATGAAAAGAGTTTTCATGCAGTGAAGGCTAGGATCTGTAAGGCACTGCCTGATAGTGTGGTGGAAACATGTTCATTCAAGGTACTTCAGAGGGAGTTTGATTACTATCTGCAGAGGAAGAAAGTGCAGGATTACAAGGAGATAAACTGGGGGAGTGGCACTTGTTAAATTGCCCATTCGGACAGCCAGCACAGACAAACCGATCTTCACACCAACGGTGTTCTCTGTCATATGGGGCACTATAACATTATGAATGGGACAGACCTAACAACTAAAGACTGGGCATCCATGAGGTGCAGTGGGCTGTCAGCAGCAGCAGAATTATACTTGAAACACAAACTGCAGTCTCATAGCCCAGCATGACCTCTAACTCACCTTTACCACCAAGCAAAGGGATGAACCCTGGCTCAGTGAAGAGTTCAGGAGGACATGCCAGGAGCAGGACCCGGCATACCTGAAAGTGAAGTGTCAACTTGGTGAAGCTTCAAAACAAAGACCACTTGTATGCCAAACAGTATCAGCAGTACGTGATAGACAGAGCCAAACTTTTCTGCAAAGAACAGATCAGATCGAAGCTCTGCAGTTCTCCCACATTCAGTTGTGAATTAACCAACTCACTGGAGGAGGAGGCTGCTGCACAAATATCCCCATCGTCAGTGATGGAGGAACCCAGCACGTCAGTGCAAAAAACAAAGTTGAAGCATTCACAGCAATCTTTACCCAGAAGTACTGAATGGATGATCCACCTCTGCCTCCTCCAGTGGTCCCCAGCATTACAGATACCAGTTTTCAGCCAATTTGATCCACATGATATCCAGAAATAGCTGAAGACATTGGACACTGCTAAGTCTATGGGTCTTGACAGCACTCTGACAATGGAATTGCAGACATGCACTCCAGAAATTGTCACCTCCCTAGCCAAGCTATTCCAGTGCAGCTACAACATTGGCATCGACCTGATGTGGAAGTTTGGCTAGGTATGTCCTGTACACAAAAAACAGGATAAATCCAAACCAGCCTATTGCCACCCCATCATTCTACTCCCGATCATCAATAAAGTGACGGAAGATATTATCAAATGCTATCAAGCAGCAATAACCTTCTCATTTCCCATTTGCGTTCCACCAGGGCCACTCAGCTCCTGACCTCATTACTGCCTTGGTTCAAACATGCACAAACAGCAGCATTCCTGAAGTGAGGTCAGAAATTGAGAAGGACACTCCTTCACAGTAACCTTCGCTGGTGCGGGAGTTGAACTCCAATAGTTGGTGTCTCTCTACATTATAAACTAGGCAGCTGAGCTGACCATAAAGCTGTATGTCAGCAATTCATAATTATTTATCTGTAGCTAGAATCTATGTAGTTCTAATAAATAGTAACCCTTGTGAAGCACGGTTACCTGGTCGATGCTTTCTATCAGTCTGAATCTGAAAGACAGCTAAATTGGGGAACTCTGCGTACTTTTTTAAATGTGTAACTTTTGAGATTACATGAGAAATAGCATGCCAGCCCAGTAACTGGTGACAGGGTAGTGTCATTGGGCTAGTAATCCATCAGTCAGATAAACATTTTGCATTTTAAACAATAACCCAAACCACAGGATACAAACATTGGTGACAGTAATATCCTATACATGGTAGTTTGGTTGAAGACCTTCCTAGAAATTATTCAAAACCCCAAAATTGATGCAATTCCTGCAGCAAGTGACGTCAATCTCAAAGCTACATTGAGTCACTTCCTGAGTTTCAGGTTACATTTCTCGCACGATATTACTCACTGTGGTTAAAGGCCCAAGGTAGCACATCCAGTTGGCTACTGAAAGCTGTTTGGTAATGAAGCAGTGGAGACAATTAACATTCAAACTATTTGATATATAATTTAGAAAATTTGCTGGAAGAGGGATTGTTTTATTCTGTCCATATTTGATGCCCCGTACTGGGAAGGAACTCTCCGAGATGGGACAATTTACAGATTTGAAAAAGTCAAGGTCTGTCGTAGTGAGCACAGAATCCAGGCTGACCTGTCGATGTAAGACTGAGAGAATGAGACATCAACGGTTCTGTTTGCCCCCTCATATGGGGACATAAAAGGTTCAATGACCAGCTTAGAGAAACAGCTTTCCTGGCTGATATTAATTGCATAATCAACAGCATTTTTTAAAAAATAATAATTTGGACATTATGTCAATGCTATTTTTGGGAGCTTGCTGTGGTCAAGTTGGCTCCTGCGAATTCTACATTACATAGTTGCTAAACTACATAAATGAAGCATTGGATGTAAAATGTTTTAGGATATCCTAAGGCTGTGAAACCAAACTCTTTGCAGCCTTGGTGTTATATTTGAACCTGAGATGCAACCAATTTTTCTCACCAACAGTAATGTCACCTATCTTTCCAATTGTACTATTATCCATCTCCACCCTGTCTCAGCTCGTGTATCATCACAGCCTTCAGTCATGCCCTTGTTTCTTCTCCCATTTGGGCTGTCAACAACAGTCAGCCACCCACCACTGACTCTCTAAATTTGATGTTATCACCTCCGTGCTCATAGATCTGCATTGAGTCACGCAGAGCAGGATGGTTCCCAGTATGATCCGAATCTACTAGTGTCACCAGTTTTATGCAGAGGCTGTGCTACAGATGCAAGAATTTCCAGAATTCCCTTGTCTGAACATGATCTAGCAGTGTGTGGAGACAAAGGTGAGCTCGATGCTGTTTTAAGTATGTGAGAAGGAGCAGTTCAGCCTGTCAAGCTGGCTGGACATTTGATGCTTAGTGAGACAATTTTCATCTCTATCTGGCCTTGTCTGTGGACATCTCAGGACCGTTACAACTGTGTCTGAATTTGTGGTGCTTAATGACTATAACTTGCGGTTAAAACAATGATTCCACTGCTGATGTTGCGAGATAGAACAAGAAGTGGCGCTGTGTGTGCCCAGTGGCACTTGAGCTTTTTGGTCTCTTTTTTTCCTGCTCCACAGCTTTTCCCAGTCTTCTGTTTTATCACATGGAGTTTTTTTGTGCGTTAAACATTCTCTCTGCCCTCTTTACTGTCTCTCTCTCTCTTGTCCCCAGTCCGCGCACACACACACACACAGTTAAACAATGAGCTGCATTCTGTGGGCTGTGTTGCTAAACTCCTTTTAGATTTGTGTAATAGAACATTACAGCGCAGTACAGGCCCTTCGGCCCTCGATGTTGCGCTGCCCTGTCATGCTAAGCTGAAGCCCATCCCACCTACACTATTCCATGTACGTCCATATGCCTGTCCAATGACGCCTTAAATGCACTTAAACTTGGCGAATCTACTACCGTTGCAGGCAAAGCATTCTATACCCTTACTACGCTCTGAGTAATTTCACACAATTGCCCAAGGCCAATTCAAATCTGAAGGGGCAAAAGGGAGGAAACCATACATGAAGCAGGAAGTCTCACTAGAAAATTAGATGTTAATAAGTCTTAAGGCCATAAGATGTAGGAGCAGACATAGGCCATTCAGCCCATCAAGACTGCTGTGCCATTGAATGAGATCATAGCTGATCGGATAATCCTCAGCTCCTTTCAATTAGCAAATATATGATTTTCTGTTTCAGCTTTTACTATGTACAGTTTTATCCTTTCATTGCCATTAACTTTACATCTCCATCTCAAATCCATCCAGCTCACCAACAGCCCATTTCATTCATTGATCCACATCTCTTTGAATCTGTTTATCTCTAGGGCATTTTTTACTTCGCCATGTGGTTTGATAGGATCTGTGTGAAGTGATAAATCATTCTGTGAAGGTTCTGCCATTGGCAAAACTGATACAATATTATGGATATCCTTTATACAGATTTATTATCATCAGCAAATTTAAAACATATTCCACAAATTGTTGATAAGTTGGGCAAATTCAATGCCATCACATTCTTTCTCCGAGTAGCCTGACCAATCTTATTCCATCCTTTTCTGTTGCTGAGAGAGATTTTCAGCACAGTTGGCTGATTTGTCATTTATTCCATGAGCCTTAAAAATCTCACCAGTGGAACAAAGCCTTCTGAAAATCCAAGTAAATGTTGTTTTGTAGATAACATTTCATCCAAATATCTAACTTACGTCCCAAATATATTTCCACGGCTGCGTTGTGTTTGGTTGCTTGTCCATATGTTACTATGGAGTGAAATGTCAAGCTTCAAGCTACAAATAGCTCCTCGCCAGCAATCTGGTGCTCAAAGCCCTGGTAATTCAATTCTGTCTCCTATCTCATTCCTTACTGTGATTTATGACCCTGGCAACTTGATAAATGCCTCCTTTTAACAAAGTTTCCCACATACCATGCACTACCCAACTTGGAACTGTGTCACCATTCCATCACTGTTGCTTGGTTAAAGTCCAAGGCTTCCCTTCCAAACAGCACTGTAGATGTATCTTCACCACCTGGACTGCCCCAGTTCAAACACACGGCTCACCACCAGAGCAAATAGGGATGGACAATAAATGCGGGCTCAGTCAGTGACACCCACATCTCATAAACAAATAAATAATCTCAAGTTGGTTTCCAGACGTGTTATCAGTTTTTATCAACCATCAGCAATGATTACATAGTTGCCAGTAGACTTTTTATTGAATTCAAATTCAGTCTGTGACATGTGATTTGCACCCATGTCTCCAAAGGAGTTTGTGTGTGTGTGTATTTTTACTACTCCAGTGACACTTCTCTATGGAGCAACCTAATCAGCCTTTAGTAGAAAAGTAGTCCGCTTAGAGGATTAAGTGGTTCTCCGTTTGATGCCTGTAGGATTTCAACAGCTTAGATAGAGAGAAATAATTTTGTCTTGTGAGCGAGTCCAGAACAGAGACATAATTTGGGTCACTTGGGAAGCATCCTTACCAGTGGAGGCCGGGGTCAATTGCACATTTTCAAAACTCGAATTGATGGATTTTTGTTAACTGAGGGTTACAGTACCAAGGTGAAGTTGAGATGCACAATCTGATTAAACACATTCAACTACAATCTGAATCCTCTTATTTATTCTTTCCAGCATGACAGGAAACAAGTGCAGTTTGTGGTTAGATGTCTAACTTTCTGTTCCTCTCTACAGGTGATTGTATAGCTCCCGTACGTATGTGAAGGCTGAAAGGCCTTGGGTAGTAACCATGGTGAAACACTTCTTTGATGTATCTACTCTCAAGAGCACGTGGGACCAAGTTGCCTCTGCATTTTGGCAACGATATCCAAATCCATTCAGGTATGTCTCTGCTATTGTAACTACCATTTGTTTAGGTGGTCTGCGGGTTTTTTTTTGGGTGTAGAGCAGAGGATTTCTATCAGCCCCAAACCATTTTTGAATGTTTTGAGTTAAGCTAGTCTACTGAGACTAGTTCACTCCCACATCCTTTCCAGCCTTTCTGTTTTGAAGTGCCAGTAATTTTATGACCCAATCTCACATCTGTTTGCCGTGTTTACTGAGAAACTAATGGGTGCAGATATTGTCAGAGCCTTCACAATGGAACTGGATCAATACTTGTGAAGGAGAAGTGTTGCACACACATTGCACAGAAAGCTAGTGCACAGGTGCAGCAGGTAACCAGGAAGGCTAGTGCAATGTTGGCCCTCATTTCAAGGGGGTTGGAGCATAAGAACAGAGAAATTTTATTGTACCTGTTCAAGGCGCTGGGGAGACCACGTCTGGAGAACTGTAAGCAGCTTTGGTCCCCTTATTTAAGGAAGTACATTATTTCATTGGAGGCAGTTCAGAAGTAGGTTTACTAGGATGATCTCTCGGATGGAGACATGTCAAGTCGAAACAGGTTGAGAATCTACCCATTGGAATTTAGGTGATCACATTGAAACATATAACATTCTTAAGGAACTTGACAAGGTGAATGTTGAGAAAATATTCCCCCTCGTGGAAGAGTTTAGAACCATGATGGCGTAATCTCAAAATTAAGGGGTCCAATTTAAGATGGGGATGAAGAATTTCTCACAGAGGGTTGAGAGTTTGGAACTCCTTGTCACAGAGATCAGTGGGGGCAAAGTCATAGAGATGTACAGCACAAAAACAGACCCTTCGGTCCAACTTATCCATGCCAATCAGCTATCCCAACCTAACCCAGTCCCACTTGCCAGCACCCGACCCATATCCCTCCAAACTCTTCCTATTCATATACCCATCCAGATGCCTTTTAAATATTGCAGTTGTCCCAGCCTCCACTTCCTCTGGTAACTCATTCCATGCACATACCACCTTCTGAAAAAGTTGCCCCTTCGGTCCCTTTTATACCTTTCCCCTCTCACCCTAAACCTATACCCTCGCGTTCTGGACTCCCCCACCCTAGGGAAAAGACCTTATCTATTTATCTTATCCATGTCCCTCATAATTTTATAAACCTCTATAAGGTCACTCCTCAGCCTCCGATGCTCCAGGGAAAACAGCCCCAGCCTATTCAGCCTCTCCCTATAGCTCAAATCCTCCCACTCTGGCCAGTCTTTCTACAAATTTAAGGTTTAAATAGATAGATTCTTGATCTTTCGTGGAATCATTGGTTATGGGGAAAAGGCAGGAAGGTGGGCGTAAGCAGTATCAGATCGGCCAAAATCCTATTGAATGGCAGAGCAAGCTCAAGGGGCCGAATGGCCAATTGCTGTTCCTATTTCTTATGGTTTTATGATCTAAATATGATAAAAGTATGGGAATAACTGGATTACCCTTCACAAGAGTGGAGGAAATTCTAAGTCAAGAGGCTTCATCTTGTGCTGTAGCTATCTGAGATTCCAACCCCCCACTGCTGTTCCATTCTCCATACATTGGTGTGGCCCATTTAATTACCAGTGAGAAGGCAGAATCAGATCAGGTTTCCCTTATGTGCATTTGAAGAACCACATTGACATTAAATAATGTATGTGGTCTGTTAACTTAAGCTGTTTGTATCATAAATGAACACTGTTGTTTGTATCGTGGCTGAACAGTTTTTTAAAATATTATGATTGTATAATGTTTTGTTACAATATACCTAACATCAAATCAATAAGAAGAAAATTGATGAAAACACAGAAATAATAAATGTATTATATTCTGTTTAAATACAATTCCAAAGTGTGCGCATTTCTCCATTTCAGCAAACATGTATTAACTGAAGATGTGATTTACCGTGAGGTAACCTCGGACAACAAGCTACTTTCTAGACGTCTGTTTACAAAGACTAACCGCCTGCCTCGTTGGGGAGAGATGGTGTTCCCTGCTAACCTGGCACAATCTGTCTTTGTTGTCGAGGATTCCATAGTTGATCTTCAAAACCGAACATTTACCACGTTAACATGGAATATTAATCACACCCGCCTCATGGTAAGTTCATCTCCATGCTGACTGCTCAAGACTGTGCTTCCCGTTTTCTCAAGCATTTCATATGAGTTTATTTTTAAAGGAAATGCATCATTGATCATGAATTTGAATAAAGATCCAACTATTTTTGTTGATTTTGTTCAGTGATGGTGAATACAGTAAATATCAAACTCAACGGTTGTACTCTCCTATCTGAGTCAGAAGATTGTATGACTTGAGCACTGAATCTAGGTTGACTGTATAATTTAGGATTGTGTCGTGGAGTTGCTACTTTGTGAATGATATGTCAAGTTAAGGCCATGCTTGTTTCTTCAGGCCAGAGATCCCATAACAGCTTCTGAGAAGAAAAGGAAGATCTCCTGCCATCCTAACGTACAAAATAGGCACAGGATTAGGCCAATAATAATTCTTCGGCCAGAACTACTAGCCAGATTCATAAACATTACAGTTAAATTATACATAGCAAGTTCCAACAAAGAGCAACAGATGGGTCTTAGGCCAATATTGGACCTGAACTATACCCAGAGTCAAAATATGTGGTGCTAGAAAAGCACAGCTAATCACGCAGCATCCGAGGAGCAGGAGAGTTGACGTTTCAAGCATAAGCTCTTCATCAGGAACAGAGTGACAGATGGAGTTTACAATAAGCATGAGGTATTGCACTTTGGGAAAACAAACAAAGGCAAGACTTATACAATTAAAAGTAGGGCCTTGGGTAATGTCGCTGCCTGACCGGCTATGTTTTTCCAGCACCACTCTCAACTCTGATCTCCAGCATGTGCAGTCCTCACTTTCTCCTGAAATATACTCAGTCTACCTCACAGTGTCAGGAAGGATAACTATGTCAAAAATTTGAGCAACAGGTGAAGCTAACCATTTTACTCTGCAACTAGGCAGTATGGACATGAACAGTATGCTCCATTAACAGGATGCTGAGTCCAGTCAGAAACATGCCCTGCCTATCACACAACATGATATGTGAATTTCCATGCCAGTGCAATGCCAGATACATAGGCTACACATCCCGTTAACTCATGGATCGTATCAAGCAACACATCCCTTCAGTTGTTTGCAACAGGCAAAATACTAACTGTACTCAACCAGTCTGTGCTTGGTTGAGCAAAACTCTACATACTGTCCATTGTTAGATAGCATTCACAATTGGATAGAATGTGCTGAACAGTAATGTGTGTGCAAAGAATTGCACTAACAAGCCGTTTAAGATTATCAATCAGACTCTCAATGTGGGCTCACTTGTACTGATTAGAATATGTTTTTGTAGGGACTTGCCCTCCAAAGGACAGAGAAACATGTCCAGGCATTATGCCAGTTTTGAATTAAACAGAAGTGTGAGGGATAGGGGTTCTCCACAGTAACACCTCCACTGCCAACCAAACAGCACTTTTCTCATGCAAATGTAAGATCAAGCGAAAGTTTATTGTCAGACTTTTGATTCAAATCTTGTGGTAAATGTGGCTTTTCAACCCATTTGAAGATGACAGAAGAAAAGTTTCAATGATTTCAGACTTCTCAAACTGCATATTTTTTTAATCAACTTCAGCAGGTAGAGGAGAAATGTATTTATCGTCCAAATCCAGAAAATCTGGCATGGACACACGTACAACGTGAGGCGTGGGTCACTTCAAATGTGTTTGGTTTTTCTCGAGCAATACAGGTAATGGCCTATTAGTTTTTCTGTTCTTTCATCAGTTATTCTGTAAAACAACATGTAAAATGTTATCAACCAAACACAGGACTTGTTTTCATTGATGGAAGATTTAGAATCCATAGAATCCCTACATTACAGAAAGAAGCTATTCGACCCTTCGATTCATTACCGACCCTCCTAAGAACATCCTGCTCAGGCCCCCCCACCCCCCACTCTACAGTCTGAGAAGGTTTACTAGATTAATCCTGATTCTGGAGGAATTTTCTTATGAGGAGAGGTTGAATAGTTTAGGTCTACACTATTGGAATTTAGAGGAATGAGAGGTGACTTTATTGAAACATAAAGGATTCTTAGGGGTTTGACATGCTAGCTGTAGAGACATTGTTTCCCCCTGTGGGAGAATCTAGGACCAGAGGGCATAATTTCAGATTCAGGGGTCACCCAGTTAGGACAGACATGAGAAGGAATTTCTTCTTTCAGCGTGCAATGGAATTCTTTACCACAGAGGGCTGTTGAGGCTGGGTTGTTAAGTGTATTTAAGGCGGAGATAAATTTTTGATCAGTAAGGTTATCAAGGGTTATTGGTAAAAAGCAAAAAAAAGTGGAGTTGATTATCAGATCAGCCATGATGATCTCATTGAATGATGATGTGGACTGGATGGTCCAAAAGATTCTGTTCCTGTGTCTTATAGAAGAATATTATCTCAATAGTAAGAGACTGCATAGAGATGGAGAGAGATCTGGGTAACCTCATGCATGATTGGAAAATGTTAGTACACAAGTTCATTGAGTAATTAGGAACGCAAATGGAATGTTGTGTTTATTCTGTGGAGAATTGAAATATAAGAGTGGAGAGGTTTTCTCGTAGCTGTACAAGGTCTTGGTGAGGCCACATCTGGAGTTCTGTGTATAGTTTCGAGCTCCTTATTTTTAAAACAAGGAAACAATGACATCAGAAGTAGTTCAGAGAAGGTTCATTCAACTCACTCCTGGAATGAGTGGGTTGTCCTATAAGGAAAATTGGACAGACAAGGCTTGTAATATAAGATCCTGAGGGTGGGGGGTCTTAGGTGGTAGATACTGAGAGTTTGTTTGTTCCTGTGAAGAGACTGGAGCTCATGGACATAGTTTAAAAATAGGAGGTCACCTTTTTAAAGTGAAGCTGCGAAGAAGTTTTTCCTCTCAGATATTTGCTAGCCTATGGAATTCTCTTCCCCAGGAAGTAATGGAAGGTCAGTCATTGATTTTATTTAAAGTTGAGTTGAAGTTTTGACAGATAAGTGAGTCAAGGACTACAGGGCAGGAAACTGAGCTTGAGACCACAACTAAACCAATCTTGACCTTATTGAATAGCAGAACTGTCTAATCCTGATTTTGAGTCCTAAGTTTCCACGGAACATGAGGGAAAAATGCAGTAAGTGGGGATCTGGAATGCACTGCCTGAGATTGTAATGGGGCCACAGTCAATCATGACCTTTAAAAGATAAATGGAGAAATAGAAAGAGAAGATTAGCAGGGCCACGGGGAAAGGAAGGGAGATTGGGACTTACTCAGCTGGTCTTGCAGATAGCCAGCATGGACACTATGGGACAGAATGGCCTCCTTCAAAACTTTGACCATTCCATATTTTTCACGGGCCTTTGGGATAAATGAGAAACTAGTCTACAGTGTGTCAGTGGGCTCATTTGTTGTCGGTTTATATTGACTTGATGAGCAGTTCTCTGAAGAGTGATTAGCTCAGATCCATTTTCCCATGCATTGGCCTTTGAAACTAATCCTTCACGTGAAGGAAGTTGCTTCTTTCACATTAGGCCTCCAGTTATGTGGCCCCATCACCATTGTATCTTCACAGGTTACCGCTATTTGTATAAACACTCACAAGCGATTGACACATTTAAATGTGAAATTGCTTATTTAGAAGTAAAGTGAAGTTTTGATTAAAGTTTTTTGTTTGTATTGTAGGAATTTGGTCTTGCCAGATTTAGAAGAAATCAGTTAAAAGCAACAGAAGGATTTGAATATATTCTTGCTCATTTACAAGGTGAGTAAATGAATTATAATATCCTTTTTTTTGTATCCTTCCCAGGCCTGTCTTTGTACACTTATTTTGCTGAAGAGCTTTTTCTGATGGGGTGGAACTTGGCCATTCCTTTTCCAGAATCAAAACACCTTTTACTGGAGATAACCGTAATTTGTGAAAGAAGCATAGAATGCCAGATGGTGGTGATATGATGCAAAACCTATATGCAAAATAGTCTGTCGCAATGAAGCCTTGGTTGAAATACTTTGCAAATTGCAAAAGATACAGCTGAATTCGAATCAGACCTTACAGTGGAGTCAGTGGTTGCTAATCATCCAGCAGGGTTTTGCAACAGACTAACCATTCCCCCCCAAAAATGGACTGCTGGTTTTGTCTTTTATGTTGTGACTTCCACAACATGAAATCATCAGCAACCTTCTCTGACTAAAAAGGCTGAGCCTAGCCTGGGTTAAGCAATGAGTTCTTTTTTTCCTTATTGTGAGTGACTTATTGAAATTTGAATAAAATTGTCGCCACTCTGAATGATCACACATCAAAGGCAATTTTTGTACAAATGAAAACAACAAATCCAGTTTATTTTCCATGAATTAATTTGCAGTAGACAAAAATAGTAGACCAATACATCTCAAATGTATCTATTACAAAATTTTACCTGTAAATGTTCAAAGAAGGATTATCCTCTACTGTTAAAAGCATCTTGCTTTGACTAATTCAGATTCCCTTTTTGTATGTGAAATAGCAGTTTTTCAATAATAATTTGGATGGAATTGTGTGCATTTATATATCACCGTGATTTGGCTATGAAGACTTGGTGACACTTCACACATCAGTACAGTATGGTTTGATGCACCTTGGCAATTCTCTACACAGACGCACTGAAAAGTAACAAAAACAGAAAGTGCTGGTGAAACTCAGTAGGTCTGGTAATGACTTTGGAGAGAAAAAGTTAATGTTTTGAATCTGACACGAGTCTTCCTCTGAAAAGGAGTCATCTCAGAGTCAATGTTAACTCCATTTCTCTCTCAGCAGATGCTGATAAAGTGGATTTGAGGGTTATCTGATCAGCCATGATCTAATTGAATTATGGAGCAGGCTTGATGGGCTGAATGACCTGCTTCTGCTCCTGTACTTCCTGGTCTTATCCTTTCCCATTTTATACATTTAAAGAAGCTTTTACCTTTTTCTTCATATTATTTCCTAGTCAATCTTCAATGTTCATTTTTTTGGCCATCTTTTGTTGGTGTTTAAATCTTTCCCAATCTGCTGGCTTACCACTAATCTTCCCTCATGTATGTTTTTTTTCTTTCAATTTGATAAAATTATTAACTTCCTTGGTTAAACGTGGTTGGTTTTCCCCTTCCTAGAATCCTTCTTCCTCACAGAGATATATTTTTGTGGTGAACTATAGACTACTTTCTGAAACACCTGCCAGGTTCATTAGCCATTTTTTTTCCTGCAACCTTCTCTCCAGTCTTCTGCAGCACCCATTCCTATGTTATTTCTCTTATTTAAATTTATCACAGTTATTTCTGATCCGGTTTCTTGCTTTTGAAATGAATGCTAAATTCTACTATGTTACGATTACTGTTCCCTACAGGATATTTTACTGAGAGATCTTGGATTAAACCTACCTCATTATGCATCACCAGATATAAATAGCCCGATCACGGGTTATATCCACTCACATTGTTTTAAGAAACTGTCCCGAATGCATTGTATGAATTTTTCCTCACCAATGAACTCTTTCTGTGCCAATTTGATTTTCCCAATCTACATGAAGATTAAAGTCACCCATGATTAATGTACTGTCTTTTTATATGTCCTCATTACCCCTTGATTTATCTTCTGTCCTACAATACTGCTTCTCTTCAGATTAATGAACTGCTGTCTTTCTCCCCTTGTTATATCTTACCATTATTTACATGGATTCTACTTCATTAATCCAACATCATTTTTTGCTGTCGTACTTATTCACTCTTGGACTGACAAAGCTACACCACCACTCTTTCCTTTCTACCTGTCTTTTGGAAGAGTTGCAGACCCCTGAATATTGATTTTCCAGCTTTGATCTCATTGTAACCATGTTTTTACTATAGGATCACACCCATTAATCTCTCTTTTGCTGATAATTCATTTATTTTGATCTTTTGCATATTTAAAAAGACATTAATTTTGCTGTTTGATTATTTTCCATTGACTCTAGATGTTGATTTTTTTTATCATTGTAATCTGTCCCTGTCTGTGCTACTCTACCCTGAAATGCTGCTATACCCTTTGTAAACCTACATACACACATCGCTTTAGAGCCCACCTGTTTAATTTAAAACTCTTTCTACAGCTTTAGATATTCGATTTGCCAAAACACCAGTCCCAGCACAGTTCAAATGAGACCCGTCCCATCGGAACACCTTCCTTATACCCCATTACTGGTGCCAGTGTTCCATGAACTGAAACTCAATCTTTGAGCCAAGCGTTTAACTCCTTGACTCTATTAAAAAATACCTTATGCCTCGTTACCCGTGGTTCAGGTAGTCATCCTGAGAATATCACCTTAGAAATTCTCCTTTTTAATTTAGCCCTAACTGTTCAAATTCTTTCAGCAGAACATCCTTTCTACTTCTGGTCAAAGTCTTTGGTATCACTGGTGATGACAACAACTGGAACCCTGCTTTCCTGCTTTTACGTTCCTTTTCAGCTGTGAGGAGATATTCTCAAGCCTGGCACTGGGCAGGCAGCAGAGCCTTTGAGACTCTCACTCATGGCTGCATAGGGCAGTGATTATTCCCCTACCACTGCAACATTCCTATTTCCCCACTCTACTTAAATGGCTCCCTGTACCACAGTGCCATGGTCAGTTTGCTCATCCTCCCTGCAGAGCCTACTCTTAGCCAAATAGTTTGCAAGAACTTTGTAACTATCGGATAGTTATTACCTGCAGTCACACCCTCCTGTCCCTCATCACAGTCCAAATCCTTGGGCGTTGTGACCACCTCCAGGAAGAAAGCGTCCAGGTAACTTCTCCCCCTCCCTGATGTGGTATATTGTCTGTGGCTCAAACTGCAGCTGCTCAACTCAAATCCCAACTTCCTTGAGCCAAAGTGCTGCTTTGCCTGGAGCTGCAGTCTGAGCTGCAGGCAATGCACCCCATTTTTGAGGATGTCCTGGCACCATGAAAGGCAGTAGAGAAATGCAAGTCTCTATTATTGTTATCGAGGTTTTGGAAGATTTGTAGCTCAGTTTTGATGTTCTGGATGTGGGTTTGCTCGCTGAGCTAGAAGGTTTGTTTTCAGACGTTTTGTCACCCTACTTCATCTTCAGTGAGCCTCAGAATGAAGCACCAGTGGTGTAGCCCGCTTTCTATTTATATGTTTGAGTGTCCTAGGGTTGGTGATGTAATTTCCTGTTCTGCATTAGAACATTATTTCAACAACCCACCACACACTCCAGCATCGAGGAACTACGCAGAGCAGAGGAAAGTCACCGATACAGTGTATTCAAAAAGAACAGGTACCCAATGAACACAGTCCGCCGATTTCTCAGCAACAAACCCCAACAAGCAGACAAAACACGTCCAGAACCCTAGCCACTCTCCGCTACATCAAAGACATCTTGGAAATGACTGCCAGACTAGTCAGACCCTTTGGCATCACAGTAGTCCACAAACCCACCAAGACACTAAAACAGCAGCTAATGAACTTGAAAGACCCTATACAGACAACAAGCAAAACTAATGTCATTTACAAAATACCTTGCAAGGACTGTAACAAACACTGCATTGGACAAACAGGCAGAAAACTAGCCACCGGGATACATGAACATCAACTCGCCACAAAACGACATGACCCTCTCTCACTAGTATCCTTACATACAGATGAGGAAGGACACCACTTTGACTGGGACAACACATCCATCCTAGGACAAGCCAAGCAGAGATACGCATGACAACTCTTAGAAGCATGACATTCCAACCGGAACTCTATCAACAAACACATTGACTTGGACCCCATTTACCACCCCGAGAAAAAAACAGGAAATGACATCACTGTAGGAAATGTCACCGTAGGAAATGACACCATTAACCCTAGGAAACTCAAACATATAAATAGAAAGCGGGCTACACAACCAGTGCGTCATTCAGAAGCTCACTGAAGATGTTGCCTAGTATGGTGACGAAATGTCTAAAAACGAACCTTCCAGCTCAGCAAGCAAACCTACATCCAGAATCCCTATTATTGTCTTTTTGGTTCCAAATCTGCGAAATGCCTTTGAAACCTTCTTCCTGCTGTCTGCAGCCTCTCCTACAGCAACAGAAATTGGGGATAATAGGTAGTTAATCAAATTGCCAGGATGTGACCATTAATGTCCCACAAGGATGTGTGTTAGGACTTAAATCGTTCACGTGATTTATTAAAAACTTGAATAATTACATAGAAAATTTTATATATATATATATCCAAATTTGCTGATAACACAAAGTTAGGCGGTATTGTAAACAGTGTAAGTGATAGTACAACATTATAAAGGGACATAGGTGAATAGAGAGCCTAGGTGAATGGGTAAAAGTGTTGCTGCTGCTGTTCAATGTAAGCAAGTGTGAGGTTATCCATTTTGGACCAAGTTAAATATAGTGGATGTCCAAAGAGAACACAAGCAAGAACAAAAAATAATCAAGGAAACTAATGCAACACTGGCCTTTATACCCAGGGCATTGGAGTACAAGGATGCAGCAAGTATACTGCAGTTATGCAAAACCCTGATTATACCAGACTTGGAGAGCTGTGAGCAGGGCACCACACCTCAGGAAGGATGGATTGGAGGGAGTACATGATAGGTTTATAAAAACAACATCTCGACTTCAGGGTTTGAGCTATGAAGAGAGTTTACACAAATTAGGCCTGTTTTCTCGAGAATTTAAAAGGTTAAAGGGTAATCTGAACAAAGTCTTCAAGATATTAACAGGAAAAGACGGGGTAGATTGAGATAAGTTATTTCCACTGGTTGGGGATTCTAGAACTAGTGGGCATTGCCTGAGAATTAAGGCCAGACTATTCAATAAGAGATTTTAGGATAGAAAGGGTGGTAGATATTTGGAACTCTCTTCTATATGTGCCAGTTGATGCTCAATCAGTTGTTAATTTTAAATCTGAGATTTTGTTTCAGCAAACATATTAAGGGGTAAGGGCTAAAGACAGTATATGAAGTCTGGCCACAGATCAACCACAACCTCATTGGATGGCAGAACAGGCATGAGGGGCTGAATAGCCTACTTCTGTTCTATGTAACCTCTGACTGTGGCACACAATAATTAAATTGCTGTTCAGGAAGTCTACTACCCAAAAATAAAGACTAAGAACCAAGGTCAGAGCTCGGCCAGAGGCTAGGAATGCTGCAGTGAGTAACTCACCTCCTTTCTCCCATCTACGAGGCACAAGTTACTTCCCTTGGATGGGTGCAGCTGTAACAACACTCAAGAATCTTGACACCATCCAGGTCAAAACAGCCCACCTGACTGGCACTCCATCCACACCCTCCACCACCGATGGTCAGTAGCAGCAGTATGAACTAAATACAAGATACACTACAGGAATTCACTGAAGATTTATAGACAGCACCTTTCAGACCCACTACCACGTAGAAGGATAGTGGTAGCATATACGTGGGAATACCACTACGTGTAAGTTCCCCTTCAAGTCATTCACCGACCTGACGTGGAAATATATCCTTCTGGGTCATTGGGTCAAAATTCTAGAACTCCCTATCGAATGATATTCTGGGTCAACCTACAACACATGGATAGCAGCAGCTCAAGATCACAACTCATCATCACTTTCACAAGAGCAGTTAGGGACATGCAATAAATGTTGGTTCAGCTAATGGCACCCACATCCCGTGAATGAATTGGAAAGCTTTAATTAGCTTTAGTAGCAGCATGTTTATTCTTTGATTGAATGCAATTAAACAATAGAGTCAATTGCATTGTGAAAGTCTACTTACAATTGTAACATCTGTCTGACATGGTAATTGTTCTTATAAGTTTGAATCTTTCTCTTTAACTCCTTTGTTTAAATTTATCAAAGGACTGCAGCTATCTGTTCCATTAGTGGGCGAGTATCAACGCACTTGTAACAGGTGCAGTTAGATTTGCTATAAGCAACTTGCCTGAATACGGACCAAACTCACTCCCACCCTCTGCTACAATGTAGCACTTAAATTTAAAATAGAACAAATAATTGCGGATGTTGGAGATCGGAAACAAAAACAGAATTTGCAGGTGAAACTCTGGTCTGGCAGCATCTGCAGGGCGAAAGCAGAGTTAACGTTATGAGTCCGATGACTGTTCATCAGAACTGTTAGCAGCTAAGAAAAGGTATTTATACTGAAGGCAAGCTTAAGGGGTGAGGGGGCTGAAAAATGAGCGGTAGGTGGAAACAGAACCCACAGAGAGAGATAAGGAAAGGAGAGGCGGATATCGGAATTACTAATGGTAGGCCAGGGCAGAAGAGAAGTTGAATAAGTGAGAACGAGAGCTGAGAGAATGGGTGAGCTGTGCTGAAAACAATCCACGTCATGACTGAACCCACATTCTATCCGTAAAAATGATCCTGAACTTCCCTCACCACTGTGTTCCCACGCCAATATCCGTGCCTCAGATCTGCTGCAGCGATCCAGTGAACCTCAGTGCAAGCTCGAAAACTGAAAGCACTTCCAATTTTGGAAATCAGAAATAAGACCAAAGCAGAAATTACTGGAAAAGCTCAGCAGATCGGGCAGCATCCGTGGAGAGAAACCCGAGCTAACATTTCAGAAGAGCAGCATCTCATTTTCTGCTTGGGCCCCTGCAGCCTGTAGGACTCAACATAGAGTTCAGTAACGTTAGAGCCTAATTCCATCATTCCATGTTTTTTTTTAAACCACCCCAAGACCATGGTCCTGTCAAGATATGGGTTGCTTTCAGCACAGTCTATTTATTCTCTCCATCTCTCATCTCTCATTATCACTTATTCAACTACTTCTGTCTTGGCCTCTATCAATAATCTCTTGGTCTATCTACCCCTTTCATTATCTCTCCCTTTCTCCCTGCATAGCTCTGTCTCCACTCACTTCTTGCCCCCCTTCCCCCAACTTGTCTTCAGCGTAAATACCACTTTTTCATGGCTACTGTCAGTTCTGATGAAAAGTCACTGGACCCGAAATATTAACTCTGCTTTCTCCCCACAATGCCAAAGACCTGCTGAGTTTTGCCATCAATTTCTGGTTTTGTAGCATTTAACTTTGTAACGTTCTTTCACTGGTCCCTAGGAAAATCTCAAAATGTCTTTGTGTTTTCTTGCTGAAATCTAACAGGGAGTGTGAGGAATAGGGTGAAGATGTTATGGTGGTTCTCATAAATATGGAAATGAGTCAGTGTGTAATATGTAGACTTTTATACTTCAGTTCCTCGGAATGGAATTGCACCATACAATGTTTTTTTTGGTGATGATCACTTGAACACTTTGATCTACGATTTTTCTTGTCCCTTTTCTAAGATTTCATTTTTAAACAGCGATTATTCAAGTGGAATTTCAGACTATCAGAAAGCAGCTTAGTACAAGCCTGTTTAACCTGATGGCATTTAGCATATGGCTGCTTCTACTTGTTGAATGACTCACATTTCAAAAACAGCTTTCACAGGAACACCATAAAACAAAGCATGACAACATGTCACTCGAGATATTAGATCAGGTGACCAACAAAGATGGAGGCTCAGCATCAAGAGCCTTCTCAGGAGAAGCTAGAAATGGGCAATAAGTGAACCACGCCAGTGAAGCCCATGTACTGAGAAGAAATCCACAGTCAGCGTATCTATAACGCAAGCGTTGTGTTCTTGTGCAACTCCGTGTTACAGAAAAATCGCGCTTTGGAAACAGCGCTTAAAGTGTTGGCGATGTGACCGCATTACAGCCAACACAAGTTTTAAACGTTCATGCTTTAGAAACGGTGTTCCCAATTTGTCAGTCGCATTATAGCAAATTCGCGTTAATGAAACACACCTTAGAGCAGAACAACCTGCACAAGTCACAATAAGATTTCATACAGTTGTCTGCCAGGGATTGGAGTTGCTTATTCATTCAACGATTCAAAATGACTTCTGCTCTTTGGGTATTAACATTAGCTTTTAAAAAAAGCACTACAATTTAACTCTAAACTAAAATAGTTCTCCTCCTCTTCCCTCCCCACCACAATATCTGACTTGCTTTCCCTGATCTACAGGAGGAGCACTTCCTGTAGCAGCTCGTTCCCAGAAAATCTTATGAACGTATGAATTAAGACACAGAAGAAAGCCATTCAGCTTCCTGTGTTTGCTCTGACATTCACTAAAGTCATCGCGGATCTGTTTGTGTTGCAAATTCCATGTTCACATCTACTGCAGGTAACCTTGGATACTCCTGCCTAACAAGAGTCTATAGATCTTAAAAACTTTCAGTGATTCCACCTATATTGCCTTCTGAGGCAAAGATGTCTGAACTTGTACAACCCTGTGAGACAAAACAATCCACGTGTCTCTGCCCTAAAAGGCTGAGCCCTACTTTTAAAACAGTGGCCCCTAGTTCGGGACTCACCTCAGAAAAGGAATCATCCTTTCCACATTTACCTTTTCAAGACCATTCAGGATTTTTTACAGAATACTGAATGGACTCGCAAACTCTTAACATTCGCCTGTACCTGTGTTTTTGTTTTTGCCGCTGTTTACCTATTATTTACTTATCTATGCAACTTAACTCTGTGATCTGCCTTTATTGCTCACAAGACAAAGCTTTTCACTGTGCCTCAGTACACGTGACAATAAATTCAGTTCAAATTCAAATTCACATCCTGAGAAGACAATCATCTGTTAAATGCACAAAGTCAGAATTCCCCACTCCCACTTCATCAAGTTCCCCCAAAATGCAGCAGTGGCCACACTTGACTCTCTTTTTGCAGGTGCTGCAACATTCGCTTCTGCTTTTTGCGACTGGAGAGGAGCAGGTTAGGAGAAGATTCCAGCTGCAGCATTACCCCTGCTCCTGTGATCGGTTTCTTTTTGTACTGACGTATAAAATAGCGGTGTTTGTATCTTTTTTTAAACCATTAAGGGAAGTCCGTTGTATTAATCTTAAGACTAGACAGAACTGAAACCGCTTCTCTAAATTAATCCCAGTGCTTTCTTGAGGAGTATATGTTTTAGGGTAAAAGTATAGTGACTAACCCAGTGACAGGGGTGTTTCAGCCACAGTCCCTACATTTGGCTGTATGAAATAGAGCAGGACTATGGCTTTTGGCCTTTGAGCCTACTCCACCATTCAGTAAGATCATCCCTATGATGACATGGTGCTCTCACTGAGCTGGCCGTCTAGAACCCCAGGCACAAACTCTGATAAGAAGTGTTTTCTGTCGGAAGTTCGATTGTCTGTGAAATTCTCTTCACCCCAGAGCTAAGGAGGGTGTGTTGTCGGATATTTTAAAGGCTGAGTTAGCTGGCTTCTTGACTAACAAGGCATATGGGGAAAGAGGAAATTGGAATTCAGGTCAGATATAGATGATCATATCAAATAATGAAGCAAGATTAAGGGGCCAAATGGCCTACTCCTCATTCATTTTTATGAATGTGACAAAATGATACTTGTCACAGTTGTGTGCTCTGCTGCAAATCATGCATCTTTATGATAGTGTTAGTTCACATAGCTAACACCATCTGTAATTATGTAGAGCAGGTCCTGATATCAGTCATCCTGCAATGCTGATTTGTCACAGGCCCTGCTATTTAGATCACCCAATTGGTGCTCGCTCTCTTAAATTTACACATTAAGCAGCACAGTGCTGTTCCCCCAATAGCTTTGTCTTCGTTTAAAGTTAATTGAACTGAAGTTAAAATGTTGGAAGATCACTGTACAAAATATAGATTTCAGGTGATTCAAAATGCATTTGCAATCTTTATCATTTGACCTCTCTTGCCAAAACATATTGACCACAATGATTTATGATATTTTCTGTAAAGGAAGTCATGCATTTTGTAACAGTAAGTTACTCAAAAGTTGGTCCGTACTCGTGACTGCAGTCTGACTGGTGGGAGGTGAGTAAGGACAGGACTGCAGACAGCTTGGATGGGAAGGTACTGCTTCCATTGGCATCATTTCAGCTGATTGGCAGCTTCAATGCTGGAGATACTGTGGTGGGCAAACAGAGAACATTACAGCGCAATTTAGGCTCTTCGGCCCTTAATGTTGCACTGACCTATGAAACCAATCTGAAGCCTATCTAACCGACACTATTCCATTCTCATCCATATGTTTATCCAATGATCATTTGGAATGCCCTTAAAGTTGGCAAGTCTACTACTGTTGCAGGCAGTGCATTCCACACCCCTACTACTCTCTGAGTAAAGAAACTATCTCTGACATCTGTCCTATATCTATCACTCCTCAATTTAAAGCTATGTCCCCTCATGTTAGACATCACCATCTGAGGAAAAAGGCTCACACTATCAAACATGTGCTGTCATTCTAAGAGATGGCAGCAGAATCACTATTGAAGGTCAGTTTGCTTTACAACTCCAACACCTTGCAATCCCTTTTGATCAAGAGACCAAAAACACCCAATCTGAGCACCACACAACCTCCCCCATACCCCTTGACTTTGAGCACAGCCACTCTGATGGGCCTCCCAGCATACAATACTTGTATTTGGTTGTGTTCATCAGTCTTCTTCTGTAATTGGACCCATTGAGTCATCATCCCAGCTCACTATAGAGGTAACAACGGGCTACCTCACACTCCAAGAAAATGATGCCAGCATCATCCATGCCTTGGCTGCAGTGCCCTCATGCCTATCGGAAACACCAATAAATCAGGAAATGGCAGGGAGGGAGCAACTCAGAAAAATTACAGTCACCAGGGAAGTGGTACTCAGTAAATTGTCAGAGCTGTGAGCTGACGAATGTGCAAGTCCCTGCTAGACTTCATCTCAGGGTCTTTAAGATATCAAACATAACTCCGTTTTTCAAAAAGGAAGGAAGGCAGAAAGCAGGAAACTTTTAGCCAGTTAACTTAACATCTGCCACAGAGAAAATATTATCAGCTGGAAAACTTCAGCAGCTGTGCCAAGCTCAACTTCACAGCCCTAAATTCTCTGCATTCATGGGATGTGGGGCTTGCTGGCTGGGCCAACACTTATTGCCTCTGATTACCCTTGAGAAGGTGGTCATGGGCTTTCTTTTTGAACTGCTCAAATCCATGTGGTAGAGGGGCACTCACAATGCCCCTAGGGTGGGAGTTCCAGTTGTTATGCCCAACGACAGAACAGCGATACATTTCCAAGTCAAGATGAAGAGTGGCTTGGAGTGGAATTTGCAGTATTCCCATGTATCTGCTGCCCTTGTCCTTCTGGATGGAAGTGGTTGTGGCTTTGGAAGTTTTTGGAGGTGTACAATGAGACAAGTTGAAGCCTCTGTTACCAGGTCAATTTACACATGACAAAACTAAACACAGCAGCATTGACCAGTTATTCTGTTTTTGACATATGTGATCAAGAGAGAAATATTGGGAGAACTTTCAGCTTCTTGTTCTTAATATAGTGCCACAGGGATATAAACTGCTCAGTTTCAACCACTTAACAAGCAGGTTGCACCTGAATTTAACATTTCAGTTAGTCCTGTGAAGTTGAAAGATTTATTTGACAAGAGAGGTATTGCAAGTGCTGGAAATCTGAAGACCACTGCAGGAATACTCAGCAGATCAGGTTGCACCTGTGGGGAGGGGAACAAACTTAATGTTTCAGTTCAATGTCCCTGTGTCAGAAAAAGATTTGTATTATTTTAGAGATGTTAATTTGCAACCAGGAGCACTTGGGTTTTTATCGAATTAGTATTGAGTAAACCACTTTGGATACAACTAATAGATTAGGCAATTCATTTGACACCCTACTTACATTGCTGGTTTTATTTTTCCATAATATTTTTCAGGTGAGTTGCCACCTAAAACTCTGAAAGAAACTGCAAAAGAGGCGACTGAGAAGGCAAAGGAGACTGCACTGGCAGCCACAGAAAAAGCCAAGGATCTGGCATCCAAAGCAGCACCACAAAAGGCAAAACAGTTTGTCTGATCCAGGAAGAAAGACCATGTTTGCACACTGCATCTTTAGTCCTTTTGAGAATAAAATAATCTGCTTTGTTTTTAGAAAGAAAAAAGCAATTGTTTATAGTGCAAGCCCCAAATGTTTCATGTTTCTTGATGGTCTTTACTTGTGTGCACAGAATGTTTACAGCATTAACTTTTCTTTTAATTTTTACTGTGTCCATGACAGAAACAGCCTTAGTATTCCCAATAGATTAGAATAATACTGGTGCAGGTATGTTACCAAGCCTTTCAAAACAGCTTCCACAGGCTTTATGATCTTTTTCATCTCTCCCAATAACGCTTATTTCAATGGAATGATTTAATCTTTGTTTTAATTTTTCAAATATTCTTTTAACTAATAAATGAAGCGAACAGTATTCCATGACAGTGAAGTGACACACACAGCCAGGACAATGTTTCAGTTAAACACTGATGAAAATTAACATTCCTATCGGGAGTTCCCTTCCTGGATATTTTGTTTTGTCCCTTGGGCATTATGGATTAAACTGGGCACTAAGTTTTACAAATAAAATTAAGGTGGTGATGTTCTGTCTGATCTGTTCTTAATCAGATGCTGAATTATTTATTTTCAATTGTTTTCTTTTGCCTAAATTCAAGAAACTGTCTCGTTGGCTACTTAGATGTAATATGCAAAGCTTTGATTCTTGATGTCGTACCAGATTTCTTAAATGAATTTAACTTTTTTTAAGTGTCGAACAGTAGACCATCAAAAGTAGACAATCTGGCTACCGAAATAAATCCTGGCCAAGGACATGTGCTGACTTAGTATCTGAAAATATGTGTCAATATTTCAGATTTAAGCTCATCCATCTTAATCAAGTACTTGATTATTTATTTTAATTCTTGATCTGATATTATGGCAAGACATGCAAATGAGACTATGTAGACATGTCCAGTTCCTATGCTCCATCAATCTGGCAAATAATAGGAATCCTTATATAGAGCTGAGTGCTGTGGAAGGACAGGGAGAGCCATGGCTTTTCTTTTACCCTGCGAGTGTTCTGCTGTCTCTCTGTTTTCTTTTGTTTAGCACTGTAGCTTTACAGCTTTGCCATCTGTGTTAAGTTCCTTGAAGAGTCTTGTCTATCTGTCCTCTCTACTTCTCAGATGCTGCTGCATATTTCCAGAAAATCTTCTCTGCTCAGGTAACAGAAGCTGTAGAGCCCTCATGTTTTTCTCCAGCAGCCTGCATTTCATAGCTTCAAAGTTTGTGCGATAAGAAGGGGGACTAGAATGCTGGCAGGTTTCCTCAAGATGAAGAAAATAATTTTGTACAAGCCCTTGCTGCTGAAACCTCTTTAACCTTGAATGTGCTATTATTGTCTAACTGGACGGGTAATGTTTACCAATTTATTCTGTATTTTTAGAAAGAGTTTCTTAAGATTTAATAGTTTGTCAAACCTTCAGAACTACCTTTCTTAATGGTTAATAAATGTCTATGAAAAATCTCAGTGAAATGTTGCACTTTTCAACCACAGCAGAGCTGGTACTACACAGATGAGTGTCTTCTTTATGTCATAAAGCAGAGAGTGCTGGAGTAATCCTAGTCTGAAATGTCAAAGAAGTAATGACGGACGGATGCTCTCCCCACTGGTGATGTAAGACCTGCTGGGTTTCTCCAGTGCTTTCAGTTTTTATTTCGGATTTCCAGCAGCAATCATATATGCATTTCATATACCCTGTTGTAGTGTTCATGTTCAGAACCCAGTGCTAAAAGAATCCATTGTTACCCTTAGGCCTGAAAGGCTGAAACTGGGAACGAGTAAAAAAGAAAAGCCTTGTGTTTATATAGCTGTAGTTGTATCTTTAGACTCTCAAGGCAAGTACCAGAAAAATGTAGAAAATGCATTGCAAGATCCCACTAACAGCAGTGTGATAACAACCTGATCTGTTTTTGTGAACAGTTGAGAGAGAGAAATAAATATTGGCCAACGCACCAGGGAGAGCACTTCCTTGAAACGGGCGATGGGAACATCTTCGTCCACCTGGAAGAGCTTTAACATCACAATGGATGGATTGCATTTTGCTGACTACTTATGACAGTGTCGGTGTAGATCACACGCGTGAGTGCAGTTTGACTCATGACCTTGTGACTTGAACAAGAGCTTAATCAGAGTGAGTCATTGCTCCCGCTGCATGTAACAAAGTTGGAAAATTGCTACTATTGTTGGAATGGGCAGAATGCCTGAGGAAAGGTCTTCAGCTGATCTGTGAGCACTGGGTTCAGCTTTAAATAACCAATTGCTGACTTGTTTCTCTGTCTCACTTAGTTTGGTAAGAGCTGCAAACTTAATGAGTTTGCATGGAAACTTTGTATCCTTGTTAGTACAAATTAGGAACAGCAGAGATAGGAGCCCTGAGAGCCACCACTCCTTCCCTGCCTGATTCTGCCATGTCTCAAAGCTGGACAATTTTACTGGACAATTGACTAGTCTTGTTTACTGTTGACTTAATCTGGTGTTTAATCCACAAATATTGGTCATGAAAGTCATGCTTGCCAGAGTCGGGATACCTGGTCAGCATGGACAGGTCGGACCGAAGGCTCTATTTCCGTGCTGTACAATCTCTATGACTCTAAGAGGTAATATTAAAAAGCAGAACGATTATGTTCAAGGCAAGGGACCTGTACTAGTGGTCCATACATGAATTCACATCCCACATTAGAACTAGGAATTTGTTGATAAGATGTTGAATGTTTGAAAGGTGATCAAACGAAGCCATGGTGAGTTACTGCTGTGAATCCTGGAGATGGTCCACACTGCTCTATGGAGGTTGTAAAGACTTGGTTGGTAGATTGGGGTGCCAACCAGTGGATCGCTTTGTCTGGATGGTGTGAAATTTCTTCAGTGTTGCTGGCTGTCCACTCATCCAAGATATTCTTGACCAGGAGATAATGACTGAATGCAATTCTGTCCTTCAGTGCCTCGTGGAAAAGCCAGTTTTGAGCTTCTACATCTGTTCTGCATCTACCCAGTTTAACACTTTGGCTGTGCCTTATGTATGAAGGCAGGACTAGGACTCCATGAGGACTGAGGTAGTATAGGCAAGGACAGGTGCATATACGAAAGGCAGATTGATCAAGAGGAGGGAAGTAGATTTTCCTTCTTGGGGTTGGGGTGCTCACCAATAATAGAATAGAATGTAATAGAATAGAAACAGGAGTAGGCCATTTGGCCTATCAAACCTGGTCTACCATTCATTAAGATCATGGCTGATATATCCATTGTCTCAGCTCCTCCAACCCACGTTATCCCCATAACCCTTAATTCCCCTATCATGCAAAAACCCATCCAACTGTGTCTTGAATATACTTAATCAAGCTGTCTCTACTGCTTCCTTAACCAGAAAATTCCATAGATTCATTATTCTCTGGGAAGAGCAATTCCTCCTCATCTCTGTCCTAAATGTATTCTCCCTTAATCTTGAGACCATGTCCCCTAGTCCTAGTCATAGAGATGTACAGCATGGAAACAGACCCTTTGTCCAACCCGTCCATGCCGACCAGATATCCCAACCCAATCTAGTCGCACCTGCCAGCACCCGGCCCATATCCCTCCAAACCCTTTCTATTCATATACCCATCCAGATGCCAAATAAATGTTGCAATTGTACCAGTCTCCACCACTTCCTGTGGCAGCTCATTCCATACATGTACCACCCTCTGCGTGAAAAAGTTGCCCCTTAGGTCTCTTTTATATCTTTCCCCTCTCACTCTAAACCTATGCCCTCTAGAACATAGAAGAATACAGTGCAGTACAGGCCCTTGGGCCCTCGATGTTGCGCCGATCCAAGCCCACTTAACCTACACTAGCCCACTATCCTCCATATGCCTATCCAATGCCCGCTTAAATGCCCATAATGAGGGAGAGTCCACCACTGCTACTGGCAGGGCATTCCACGAACTCACGACTCGCTGAGTAAAGAATCTACCCATAACATCTGTCCTATACCTAACCCCC